>NC_080041.1:31855892-31884089 GCF_012489685.1 Lotus japonicus
ATAATTGTGATATGAAGGAAATTATGGGAGTTAGAAATGATGAGTTAAAAAATTACTATTTTGAACTATTTATAGTGTGAAAAAACAAGCACTTTGTGATGGAAAAAAGACAAAAAAAAAGGGAAATGGGCCCATAAAACGGTCTAAAGCTCTCCAAAAACGACAAAAGTATGGCTAAATTTGAAAAAAAAAACCAAACGGGCAAAAAGAGATTGGCCCAACCGGTCAAAAAGAGCCCAACGTTCAAGAACGTGACCGGCTGAACAGGCCAGAGACAATATTTTAACCTCTCTCTCTCTCTCTCTCTCTCTCATTGTTTCAGTCACAACCAACATTCTTCTCTCTTCAATTGAAAACCCTAGCTCGCCCTATTTCTCTTATGCATGAACGACCACCGCCTCTGGACCACCGCCTCATGAACAACCTGCCGGCGCTCCGCTCTTCTCCCCCTTCTTCCTCGCTTATCTTTCTTCTCACTCCAAAAGCCCTCCCATTTCACCCACAAAGTTTTCTCTCCTGCGGTGAATCTCTCCTCTCAGGTACAGATTCGTGGCAGATCAGATCTTTTTCCGCACATGCAAGATCATATATTTCCGCACATGCAAGATCAGCGCTTTTTTTCCCTTCAGGTCAGAGCTTTTCCCCTTTAGATCAGAGCTTTTATGGATGTATTTCTTTTTTTTAATGAAAAAGTATATTTTGTAACGGGTGTGTTTATTTTCATGATGTTAATGATTTGGATATGTTTATTTCATGTCTATTATTTTCTTCTCTCTTTGATTTTGTTCATGGTTGATGGATGAATCAAAGAGAATTTTTTTTTTTTTTTAATTCAAGATCTGATTTGGGTCTCGTGTCTTAGCTTG
Source organism: Lotus japonicus (assembly GCF_012489685.1). Classification (NCBI taxonomy): domain Eukaryota; kingdom Viridiplantae; phylum Streptophyta; class Magnoliopsida; order Fabales; family Fabaceae; genus Lotus; species Lotus japonicus. Next base: position 31,856,759 of record NC_080041.1, read on the forward strand.
GATACAAGTCTTAATATAAGATCAGACACCCTTCATACCATCTTGCTCCCAATGCAAGAAAATTTAAGATACGAGATCTTAAGATAATTTTTCTGGATGTATTTCTTTTTTTTTTTTGGAAAAAAATACGTTGTATGGATCTGTTTATTTCATGATGCTAATGATTTGGATATGTTTATTTCATGTCTGTTATTTCTTCCCTCTTGATTTTGTTTGATGGTTAATGGATGAATGAAAGAGAAAAAAAATATATTTTTAATTTTAAAATCTGGTTTTTGTCTCGCATTTTAGCTGAAATGCAAGTCTTAAAAATTAGATCTCACACCCTTCATATCATCTTGCTCTAATTAATGCAAGGAAATTAAGACATAAGATCTTAGATAAGATCCATCCCTCAAACACTAGAGATACTCTAAATACAAAATCAGTATTTAGGGCAACACAAAACGCAGTGTTGGTGTCTAAAAAAGGGACCTATGCACCTACTTATCTATTTGACCCTTTTGACCAATTGTAGGAGGGTTGCTTGATTCATGTTATTTCATTGGTAATCACATCTTACGATTTATGACTATAGCTTTCTATTTGTTTGTTACTTAACTTGATCATAAACCTTTCCTATTTTATTTTTTTCCATGTTTGCTATAAAGATGTGATTGGTATCCTAACTATTATTGGAAATGAAAGGGAGATTGAACGTGGTTGCGGTGTGACTAAGATATATAAATGTCATCAAGTTGGATTTTTTTTTGGAAATTATACATAATAATATTATCCTAGCTATTTCTGTAAAACAACATTTATTGATTAACTTATTAATATTTATTTCGTGCAGAGTCAAGCTTAACTTGCCTTCTAGGGTATTTATCCAGAACAACTGAGCAAGCACATGTCTTCACATGATGATTTTGAGATTGTAGGGGTAGCAATATTTGGAGTCAAAATAAAGGAGTTTTTAAGGTATGAGTTCTTTTTATATCATGTTAATAAAAATCGTATCCAACATGCATGTATATCTTGATTACCGATTTGGAAATTTATAAATTTTGGCTTGAAATACATAAAAGAAAGAAGAAATACAAGCACAAGGTGTGCAACACAGCTAAAACAAGAAATACAAGTACAAGGTGTGCAACATAGCTAAAACAAACAACATTCATAATTCCACCAACTAAATTTATAAATTTGTCCCTCGAAAGTCGAAATTGTGACTCGCATCAACATTCTTCATAAAATGCATGGTCCATCACAAGCCTAGCAGAAATAACAATGATAATTTTTTGAAAAATATACAATCCAAAGCAATTTCTACAATTGAAAAATTCAACTCCAATCTTACAAACACATTGTAAGTAACTAATAACTATAATAGCCACCCAGATGAAAACACAATTTTCTTAAACTGATTTCCTATGTCTGAATTATTTTCACAAAAACCTTGTGTAGTCCTCCAAGATTCACGATGATCAAACAAAGCTAATAGCATATGAGCACAACCAGTGTAATCTAACACCTATTTTATATTGATTTCCTTTGATCGAAAAGACTGAAACTAAACTCTATAAACATATCATAGAAAAAATAAGTGCTTTCCATATCTATTCTTTGGAACTTTCATTTTATGTTTTCTCTATTCTTTTCCACATCTTCCTCCCTTTAATATTTTCAAATTTAGTAAAATCCAAGTTTTTTCTTTTACTTTTTCCTTTGTCATAGAGGATGAAATGTGAAATTTTACATTGGACAAGTTATTGTTTAGGTTTTTTCTCTTCCACGTACAAATAAAATTTAATGCTAGAAACCTTAAAACATGATCATATTCGACATCATTTTGTATCAATGTACACAAGTAACTGAAGCCAGTTCAAACAGAGTCAAAAGATGCTTCATACTTGTCCGTGACTTGACACCCAACATTTACACAATGAAGCTATACAAAGCAAGTAAGAATTACGTACATAAACCGAAAGTTATTGATTTCCTTTTCTATTACGTGAGTTCTCTTTTTCATTTTTTGCTTCCTATTGACCTTTTCTTCACATTTCTCTCCTCATTTCATTTATTTTTTTATTTCCGCAATTCGCTTATGTTCAAGTCAGAAATTCATTAATGACGACCAAGAAGTGGTTGAACATCATTTTTTACATCATTTCATATTAATTATCTTGAAAATATTATCATATTTTATAATTCTTATTGTTCATATCATGTATGGTATTTGCTACACACGTATAACACGCAGGTTATAGTTTTATCCATTTATATAAATGCATGATATTAAAATCATTAGTTTTTTTTTGAGTTCTTTCTCTTTCTGGGTGAAATGAAACAATAATATAAATTTAAAAAAATTCCCCATGAAATGTACGCATAAAATTAGCTAGAAAATCTTCGTCCCTCATAGTCATGCACGTTTGACATAATTAATTTTCTCTTTTTTTTTTAGTTCTTGTATATAAATAAAATAATTAAATTTTGGAAAGTATTTTTATATTTTTCTTATGTAAATTAAGGGAAACTACAACATGTATGTTTATATGTGTTTGTAGCAAATTAACATGCATGATATGAACAATATGAATTAGAAAACATTAGAATATTTTCAAGTTATATAATATGAAACATGTGTTTCCAGTGAGGCCTCGCAGCTCCATTCACATAAAAAATGATGTTCGACCGCTTCTTGGCCATAATTGGTGATTTTATGACCTGAACATAAACGAGTTTCAAAAAGAAAGAAAGGAATAATAAACTAAGAGAGAAATTAAAGATGCAAATAAAAACAAAGGATGCAACAAAAGAGAGTAGGATCAGAGATAATATAAGAGGAAAATACTCATTTTTGGTTTATGTTATTCACATATACTTTGTATAGTTTCATTGTCTAAATTTTGGGTGCATGTCAGGTTTCAAGCAAGTATGAAGCATCTTCTGTATATATTTGAACTGGTTTCAGTTACTTGCATTCATTGATACAAAATGATGATAAATACCATCAGATTTTCATGTTTATAAAATAGGATCTTATGTGTGCACAGAAAAGATAAGCTGAAATGATTACTTCACAACGTAAAATTTCACATTTGATCCCAAAGGAAAAAGAAAAAATATTAAACTTGATTTTTACCAACAACAATATTAAAAGGAGAATGATGCATAAAAGGATAGAGGACACAACAAATGAGTGTTAACTGAGAGAATATAAGTGGAAAGCTCTGAATTCACAGTTAAGCAACTCTTATATGCTTTGTAGAGTTGCACTATGTAAATTTAGGGTGTCTTTATCAGACACAGACACGTACAAAACACCTTCTAACTCACTTTAAATCTTATTCGGATACTTCTGTTCATTAGACCAAATCCCAACGAAGGCTATCAAGGTTTTTAGGCTTCGGGCATTGAATTTTCTGTATAAATGGTAGAGAAAAACCCAAAAAAATTACTTGAAATATAAACTTTCAAATTTTTCCTTCGGGCCAAACGTAAAAGGAAAAAAAAAAACTTGCTTTTCACCAGTAACAATATTACACTAGAAAATATGAGACTGTCTATATTGGCTTGAAGTACATAGAAGAAACAGGAAATACAAGCACAAGATGTGCAACATAAGTGAAGAAAAAAGAACATGTATAAATCAACCAACTAAATTCATAAATTTGGTGAATTGTAGAATCCAAAGCAATTTCTACAATTGAAAAACCCAACTCAATCTTGCAAACAATTTTACAAACACCTCGTAAGCAACTCAAATATCCACTCGGATCAAACACAATTTTCTTAAACTGATTTCCTATGTCTGAATTATTCATAAACACCTTGTGCACACCTCCAATGGGGCTGTCCAAAAACACTGAACCGACTCAAACCACAAATTTTTTGATGAATTGGGCAATTTTGGTTTGCAGGTACTTCAGGTGGAAAAACTTGGTTCTTAGTGGTTTAGACTGGTCGATTTTGGTTTAGGCTCCAGCCCGACCGAACAAGGTCTGACGGGGAAAGAAAGCCTACGCCCAATCATTCTAACGCTAATCTCCAGACCATATAAATACTATAGCCTTCAACCATCATCCTCTCAAACCCAACCCTAGCCACCGCCCCACAACTTCTCCTCTCTTCTCATCGAGCCCGGAGCCACTGCCGCCACTTCTCCTCAACGGAAAGAGCCTCCACAACTACTTATCCAGGACAAACCTCATTATCTTCCACCACCACTTATCCTCGAGCCACCACCGCCACTTCCCACGGTGAGAAGTGGTGGTGGTGGCTCGAGGATAAGTGGTGGTGGTGGTATATTGTGAGGTTTGTCGAGGAAAAGTGGTTGTGGAAGCTCGTTCCGTTGAGGTGAAGTTGTGGTGGTTGCTCCGGGCTCAACGAGAAGAAAGGAGAAGTTGTGGGGCAACAACTAGAGTTGAGTTTGAGAGGCTGATGGCTGAAGGCTAGAGTATTCATATGGTCTGGAGATTAGAGTTAGAAGGAATGGGATTGAGCTTATCTCCCCCCCCTCAGACTTAGTTTGGTTGGGCTACAGCCTAAACCAAAATCGTCCGGTCTAAACCACCAATAACCGAGTTTTTCCATCCGAACCACCAACAAACTAATCCGCATGGTTCACCCAAAAATCACAATTTGAGCATAAATTGTCGGCCCGGTTCTTTTGAAATGCCCTAAGAGTTGGAGTCAAGGGAGAATAATAAATCTTAAATAATCTTATATATTTAACATTATATTTCTAGGTTTAATCGCTATCTGAATTAGTAATGAGTACATTGCTGATTATTTTAATTGTATATTTGTTTTTGAATATTTTGGTAATTTATTATTGATCAATAAATTATAGGGTTAAGCATCATATTAGTCCATGTGTTTGTGTCGCCGTCTGGCCTAGGTCCCTTCCCGGAAAAATTATTGAAAAAGCTCCTTCTTTTTGTAAATCATTTGGAGCAGGTCCTCGCCGGAGATTGGAGCTCCGGTGAGTGATGTTTTGGATTGCTGACTGGGCCAAATTAGCTGACATGATTTTTTTAAAAAATTAAAAATAAATTACATGTCAGATTTATTAATCCAATTAACTAAAATTACCTTAAATTAATCAACAAAATCAAATTCCCCAAATAAAAAATTAATCCACCGTCTTCATCCCCAATTTCCCTAGAATTAGGGTTGGATCCATCCTATACCTATTGCTTCTTCTTCTCCAATTTCCTCTCCATCCTCTCTTCTTCACCACCCCAACCCCAACAACCACCACCACCAACCACTAGCCAACGCCCATCACCACCTATACCAACCCCAACCTCTACCCCCAGCCCACTAATCCAAATTCATCTCCCTTCCTCAAACCCATCACCCAACCCCACAATCTCCCCCAACCTAGCACAAACAACAACCTGGAACCAATAGCACAGCAACAAAACCTCATCACTGATTCCATAAACCCCAAACCATACCCAGAAAAAAAAATTCAACTTTGGCTCGTACCCAATTTTCTAGCAGCCTACGACAACCCAGAGAAGAAGAAGCATATAGAAAAAAAAATTCCCCGACCTCACCCACAACCACCGCGGAATTTCCGCCATAGCCCACAACCACCATGACCTCCTCGGCTCTCTCCCTTCGTTTCACCCAACCTTCCCCAGAAACCCCATACAAAATCGCAGAAAAGATGAAGAGGCTGAAAATAGAGGTGCGAGAAGGAGAGCGATTCTAGAATGATTTTTAGGTTCTGGGATGATTCTCGGAGTTTGGCTGTTTCTCCCATGGTGGTGGCTTAGGTTTCAGTTTGGTTGGAAGAAGAAGATTATGAGCATGCTGGGATTTTGGTGATGGTGGATTTCACTGAAATATATGAGAGATTGATTAGGATTATTTTTACACTTCCTCTTTGTTTTTAATTTTCTGGAAACCAAGAGGCTAGGATGAGCAACAACATTTCATCATCACTATGAAGAATCAGATTTGAGAAATGTTGTTTTTTTTTTTTCAAAGTAAATCTGATAATGACCAAAGCAATTTTTTTTTTGTAAATTTTGGTTTTTAATTAATAATTTTGATTACAAATTAAAAGAGGAGAGGAGAAGAAGAACTCAGATTTAATTTGGGGATGATTGGAAATTTGGGTTGATTTGAGGAATTGGGTTAATTAATTTAAGGTTATCTTAATAATATATAAAGCCCATCCACCAAAGTGGGTCATATTGTAACTTAAATGACACATGTTTTTCTCTTATTGGTTGTTACTTTCCAAATGTTTGAATTTGATTAGTCCATATTGATGCATTATGATTGGTCCATTTTGATGACTCAATAAATAAAGAAATTAAAAAAATTAAATCACCTAAAAATTAGTCCCAAATCTGTTACCAAAACTGTTTAACGCAAATCACATCAAAAATCAGATATTTTGCTTCCCTCAATTTTCTCTTCCAAATTCACGGTACTCAGCCTCCTTCTTCGCTCCCAACCCGATTCAGAAAATGCGATCACCATTGCCTCCGAACTCTACTTGGAGCTCCTCTTATTTTCTCCCCTCTTGCAAAGGTTCGAAATTTCTGTTCCATGATTGCTAGGTTATTCAGAAAACTCTGACGACTATGGCTGTAGAAAAGGTAAGCGGTTCCATGATGACTATGCTCTTTCTTCATTGTTTTCTTCCCAAGTTTTCATCTTTATTGAATTGGGTTTTGATTTTCCGTTTTTTTTTTGTGTGTTATGATATACAGAGGTTCAAAAGAAAGATTTATTTTGCCTTAACCTATTTCTATTGTTGATCGATTTTGGAGTTTGACTCTTAATTTGTCTTTGGTTCTTCAGAGGGTTTAAGATGTGGTACCTGATTACAAGGTGGTTGTTAATGAAAGATTTTGTATCCACAGTAGGTTTTGCATGACAAAGGAGTAGATGCTCTGATGATGACCATCTCTTTCTATTTAGCTTTTAGGGGAATTACTGTTTAACTCAAGTATGTTTAGAGTATTGCTTTCACAAGATATCATGATTTTTTAGAGGTATACTGATATATCTTTTTCCTAGCAATTTCTTTATTAACAATTTTTTGTTTTGAATGTTAATTATTTGGTTTCATTTTGTGGGCATGTAGAATACAAATTAAGAGACGGTGAAAGCAAGGTATAAGTTCTCTTTCATCATGTGTTGTGAATTAGAGTTTGCTTTGATTAGTTAAGAAGGCTTTCAATTTATTGCCTTTGTGGATGTTATAAGAAATTAGCTGAAGCAATTTAGTTCTGAGACAATTCATAAGTAGAATTATATCTACTTCATATTCTTTTACTTATTTTACTAAGGGTAAGTCTATGTTAGTCTAGCATATACACTCTTGTGAAGTACTTCAACTTTTATGCCATCTCTAGTCTCAAGGGTTAGATAGCAAATCTAGAATCTGAGAATCAAGTTTCTTGTCATTTGGTGTCTAGAAGAGTTACTGCAGATAACATGACTTCTCAAATCAAGGTGGACCACCCTAAGCTTTCCTTGATGTTATTTCGTTATGTGATAGATATCTTTTACGATGATGGAGAACTCTGATAATAGAAATCATAAAGAGGAAGAAAGGCGTGCAAGAAAGGTACTTCCAACTTACTCATATTAGTTCTGCAAGAATTTTAAGGGCGTATAGTTGGTAAGTTAATACTAGTATTTAGCCCGTTGTCCCGTGCGATGCACGGGGAATTTTAATTCAAATCAACTGCTAAATTGTGATCATTGAGTATAGCTGAGTATATAAATATATATATATATATATACAATAATATAATGATGTTTTTATTGATCGTAATTATTTTATATTATTGTTTTTACATATCAAGTTCAGTCTGGACATTAACTCGATAGCTTTCCAATATTAATTGTGGTTCAGGTGTGACAAAGATCACCGGGTTGCTGTTAAGAGATCTCAAGTGAAAGACATACATTTTCCTTGCATATTAGTTCCTAAGGGTATGTTTGGATTGATGGAACATAATGGAACGGAGCGGAATGGAACACGAAGGAACGGAATGGAGTGGAATGGAACGGAGTAAATTTCTTATTCCATTGTTTGGGTATTTTATGATGGAGCGGAGGAAAATTACCACTCAATTGTTTGGGTTATGGACGGAGTGGTACAAGTTATTATTATTATTTTTCCTATATTACCCTTACTATAAAACTATTAACTATTAATTGCTCTATTTCAAAAAAAATATCTTCACTCATCTTTTCTTTTTTCCGAGTAGAAATAGTGACACCCTTATTTTCTTACTTAGAACCATCCCAATTTTACCATTAGGTGTTCATTTCTTATTATTGTTTATACTCCAATATTAATAAACAAGATTTAGATGAATTAATGTAAAAAAAATAAAATAGAAGAGCAAGACAGATAATGAGAGCGAACAACTAAATAACAAAAAAAAGGCCAAAAAAAACTTAGCAGGTAAGTAGCAGATAGCAGAACGTGGGAAATGGGTTATTTTCAACGTGGGAGAGTGGGTTAATGAGGGGTATATTAGTATTTTTATAATTTTACAAGACATCAGTTCTTTTGCTCCATTCCATTCCTCCCAAATTGGGAGGGAGCAAAAGTGGGGGAAAGTAATAGAACATAATGGAATTGATACCATTGGTTTCCATCTGATTCCATCCTTTTTTTAATTACACAAACAATGGATCTTTCAAACCCCTCTCTCCCTTCCGCTCCACTCCATCCCCTTTCCCCAATCCAACTAAGCATGAGAGTATTTTCAATAATTGGTACCTTATTGAGTATCTTATCACTCTCTTTGTGGGCCTGAAATGTCACATAAGACATAAGTTACCCATATGGTATTGATGCACATTTTGCTCCAATGATAGTATCTTGTATTACCTTTGGTTGAGTCCACAATATCTCATATATATATTTATATTATTTATTTTCACCTAATATTTATAAAAATATAATATAATTAAAAATCAACATGATAGGAAAGATATAATTGTGATATGAAGGAAATTATGGGAGTTAGAAATGATGAGTTAAAAATTACTATTTTGAACTATTTATAGTGTGAAAAACAAGCACTTTGTGATGGAAAAAAGACAAAAAAAAAAGGGGAAATGGGCCCATAAAACGGTCTAAAGCTCTCCAAAAACGACAAAAGTATGGCTAAATTTGAAAAAAAACCAAACGGGCAAAAAGAGATTGGCCCAACCGGTCAAAAAGAGCCCAACGTTCAAGAACGTGACCGGCTGAACAGGCCAGAGACAATATTTAACCTCTCTCTCTCTCTCTCTCTCTCTCATTGTTTCAGTCACAACCAACATTCTTCTCTCTTCAATTGAAAACCCTAGCTCGCCCTATTTCTCTTATGCATGAACGACCACCGCCTCTGGACCACCGCCTCATGAACAACCTGCCGGCGCTCCGCTCTTCTCCCCCTTCTTCCTCGCTTATCTTCTTCTTCACTCAAAAGCCCTCCCATTTCACCCACAAAGTTTTCTCTCCTGCGGTGAATCTCTCCTCTCAGGTACAGATTCGTGCAAGATCAGATCTTTTCCGCACATGCAAGATCATATATTTTCCGCACATGCAAGATCAGCGCTTTTTTCCCTTCAGGTCAGAGCTTTTCCCCTTTAGATCAGAGCTTTTATGGATGTATTTCTTTTTTTTTAATGAAAAAAGTATATTGTACGGGTGTGTTTATTTCATGATGTTAATGATTTGGATATGTTTATTTCATGTCTATTATTTCTTCTCTCTTGATTTTGTTCATGGTTGATGGATGAATCAAAGAGAATTTTTTTTTTTTTTTAATTCAAGATCTGATTTGGGTCTCGTGTCTTAGCTTGGATACAAGTCTTAAATATAAGATCAGACACCCTTCATACCATCTTGCTCCAATGCAAGAAAATTTAAGATACGAGATCTTAAGATAATTTTTCTGGATGTATTTCTTTTTTTTTTTGTGAAAAAAATACGTTGTATGGATCTGTTTATTTCATGATGCTAATGATTTGGATATGTTTATTTCATGTCTGTTATTTCTTCCCTCTTGATTTTGTTGATGGTTAATGGATGAATGAAAGAGAAAAAAATATATTTTTAATTTAAAATCTGGTTTTTGTCTCGCATTTTAGCTGAAATGCAAGTCTTAAAAATTAGATCTCACACCCTTCATATCATCTTGCTCTAATTAATGCAAGGAAATTAAGACATAAGATCTTAAGATAAGATCCATCCCTCAAACACTAGAGATACTCTAAATACAAAATCAGTATTTAGGGCAACACAAACGCAGTGTTGGTGTCTAAAAAAGGGACCTATGCACCTACTTATCTATTTGACCCTTTTGACCAATTGTAGGAGGGTTGCTTGATTCATGTTATTTCATTGGTAATCACATCTTACGATTTATGACTATAGCTTTCTATTTGTTTGTTACTTAACTTGATCATAACCTTTCCTATTTTATTTTTTTCCATGTTTGCTATAAAGATGTGATTGGTATCCTAACTATTATTGGAAATGAAAGGGAGATGAACGTGGTTGCGGTGTGACTAAGATATATAAATGTCATCAAGTTGGATTTTTTTTGGAAATTATACATAATAATATTATCCTAGCTATTTCTGTAAAACAACATTTATTGATTAACTTATTAATATTTATTTCGTGCAGAGTCAAGCTTAACTTGCCTTCTAGGGTATTTATCCAGAACAACTGAGCAAGCACATGTCTTCACATGATGATTTTGAGATTGTAGGGGTAGCAATATTTGGAGTCAAAATAAAGGAGTTTTTAAGGTATGAGTTCTTTTTATATCATGTTAATAAAAATCGTATCCAACATGCATGTATATCTTGATTACCGATTTGGAAAATTTATAAATTTTGGCTTGAAATACATAAAAGAAAGAAGAAATACAAGCACAAGGTGTGCAACACAGCTAAAACAAGAAATACAAGTACAAGGTGTGCAACATAGCTAAAACAAACAACATTCATAATTCCACCAACTAAATTTATAAATTTGTCCCTCGAAAGTCGAAATTGTGACTCGCATCACATTCTTCATAAAATGCATGGTCCATCACAAGCCTAGCAGAATAACAATGATAATTTTTGAAAATATACAATCCAAAGCAATTTCTACAATTGAAAAATTCAACTCAATCTTACAAACACATTGTAAGTAACTAATAACTATAATAGCCACCCAGATGAAAACACAATTTTCTTAAACTGATTTCCTATGTCTGAATTATTTTCACAAAAACCTTGTGTAGTCCTCCAAGATTCACGATGATCAAACAAAGCTAATAGCATATGAGCACAACCAGTGTATCTAACACCTATTTTATATTGATTTCCTTTGATCGAAAAGACTGAAACTAAACTCTATAAACATATCATAGAAAAATAAGTGCTTTCCATATCTATTCTTTGGAACTTTCATTTTATGTTTTCTCTATTCTTTTCCACATCTTCCTCCCTTTAATATTTTCAATTTAGTAAAATCCAAGTTTTTCTTTTACTTTTTCCTTTGTCATAGAGGATGAAATGTGAAATTTTACATTGACAAGTTATTGTTTAGGTTTTTTCTCTTCCACGTACAAATAAAATTTAATGCTAGAAACCTTAAAACATGATCATATTCGACATCATTTTGTATCAATGTACACAAGTAACTGAAGCCAGTTCAAACAGAGTCAAAAGATGCTTCATACTTGTCCGTGACTTGACACCCAACATTTACACAATGAAGCTATACAAAGCAAGTAAGAATTACGTACATAAACCGAAAGTTATTGATTTCCTTTTCTATTACGTGAGTTCTCTTTTTCATTTTTTGCTTCCTATTGACCTTTTCTTCACATTTCTCTCCTCATTTCATTTATTTTTTTATTTCCGCAATTCGCTTATGTTCAAGTCAGAAATTCATTAATGACGACCAAGAAGTGGTTGAACATCATTTTTTACATCATTTCATATTAATTATCTTGAAAATATTATCATATTTTATAATTCTTATTGTTCATATCATGTATGGTATTTGCTACACACGTATAAACACGCAGGTTATAGTTTTATCCATTTATATAAATGCATGATATTAAAATCATTAGTTTTTTTTGAGTTCTTTCTCTTTCTGGGTGAAATGAAACAATAATATAAATTTAAAAAAATTCCCCATGAAATGTACGCATAAAATTAGCTAGAAAATCTTCGTCCCTCATAGTCATGCACGTTTGACATAATTAATTTTCTCTTTTTTTTTTAGTTCTTGTATATAAATAAAATAATTAAATTTTGGAAAGTATTTTTATATTTTTCTTATGTAAATTAAGGAAACTACAACATGTATGTTTATATGTGTTTGTAGCAAATTAACATGCATGATATGAACAATATGAATTAGAAAACATTAGAATATTTTCAAGTTATATAATATGAAACATGTGTTTCCAGTGAGGCCTCGCAGCTCCATTCACATAAAAAATGATGTTCGACCGCTTCTTGGCCATAATTGGTGATTTTATGACCTGAACATAAACGAGTTTCAAAAAGAAAGAAAGGAATAATAAACTAAGAGAGAAATTAAAGATGCAAATAAAAACAAAGGATGCAACAAAAGAGAGTAGGATCAGAGATAATATAAGAGGAAAATACTCATTTTTGGTTTATGTTATTCACATATACTTTGTATAGTTTCATTGTCTAAATTTTGGGTGCATGTCAGGTTTCAAGCAAGTATGAAGCATCTTCTGTATATATTTGAACTGGTTTCAGTTACTTGCATTCATTGATACAAAATGATGATAAATACCATCAGATTTTCATGTTTATAAAATAGGATCTTATGTGTGCACAGAAAAGATAAGCTGAAATGATTACTTCACAACGTAAAATTTCACATTTGATCCCAAAGGAAAAAGAAAAAATATTAAACTTGATTTTTACCAACAACAATATTAAAAGGAGAATGATGCATAAAAGGATAGAGGACACAACAAATGAGTGTTAACTGAGAGAATATAAGTGGAAAGCTCTGAATTCACAGTTAAGCAACTCTTATATGCTTTGTAGAGTTGCACTATGTAAATTTAGGGTGTCTTTATCAGACACAGACACGTACAAAACACCTTCTAACTCACTTTAAATCTTATTCGGATACTTCTGTTCATTAGACCAAATCCCAACGAAGGCTATCAAGGTTTTTAGGCTTCGGGCATTGAATTTTCTGTATAAATGGTAGAGAAAAACCCAAAAAAATTACTTGAAATATAAACTTTCAAATTTTTCCTTCGGGCCAAACGTAAAAGGAAAAAAAAAAACTTGCTTTTCACCAGTAACAATATTACACTAGAAAATATGAGACTGTCTATATTGGCTTGAAGTACATAGAAGAAACAGGAAATACAAGCACAAGATGTGCAACATAAGTGAAGAAAAAAGAACATGTATAAATCAACCAACTAAATTCATAAATTTGGTGAATTGTAGAATCCAAAGCAATTTCTACAATTGAAAAACCCAACTCAATCTTGCAAACAATTTTACAAACACCTCGTAAGCAACTCAAATATCCACTCGGATCAAACACAATTTTCTTAAACTGATTTCCTATGTCTGAATTATTCATAAACACCTTGTGCACACCTCCAATGGGGCTGTCCAAAAACACTGAACCGACTCAAACCACAAATTTTTTGATGAATTGGGCAATTTGGTTTGCAGGTACTTCAGGTGGAAAAACTTGGTTCTTAGTGGTTTAGACTGGTCGATTTTGGTTTAGGCTCCAGCCCGACCGAACAAGGTCTGACGGGGAAAGAAAGCCTACGCCCAATCATTCTAACGCTAATCTCCAGACCATATAAATACTATAGCCTTCAACCATCATCCTCTCAAACCCAACCCTAGCCACCGCCCCACAACTTCTCCTCTCTTCTCATCGAGCCCGGAGCCACTGCCGCCACTTCTCCTCAACGGAAAGAGCCTCCACAACTACTTATCCAGGACAAACCTCATTATCTTCCACCACCACTTATCCTCGAGCCACCACCGCCACTTCCCACGGTGAGAAGTGGTGGTGGTGGCTCGAGGATAAGTGGTGGTGGTGGTATATTGTGAGGTTTGTCGAGGAAAAGTGGTTGTGGAAGCTCGTTCCGTTGAGGTGAAGTTGTGGTGGTTGCTCCGGGCTCAACGAGAAGAAAGGAGAAGTTGTGGGGCAACAACTAGAGTTGAGTTTGAGAGGCTGATGGCTGAAGGCTAGAGTATTCATATGGTCTGGAGATTAGAGTTAGAAGGAATGGGATTGAGCTTATCTCCCCCCCCTCAGACTTAGTTTGGTTGGGCTACAGCCTAAACCAAAATCGTCCGGTCTAAACCACCAATAACCGAGTTTTTCCATCCGAACCACCAACAAACTAATCCGCATGGTTCACCCAAAAATCACAATTTGAGCATAAATTGTCGGCCCGGTTCTTTTGAAATGCCCTAAGAGTTGGAGTCAAGGGAGAATAATAAATCTTAAATAATCTTATATATTTAACATTATATTTCTAGGTTTAATCGCTATCTGAATTAGTAATGAGTACATTGCTGATTATTTTAATTGTATATTTGTTTTTGAATATTTTGGTAATTTATTATTGATCAATAAATTATAGGGTTAAGCATCATATTAGTCCATGTGTTTGTGTCGCCGTCTGGCCTAGGTCCCTTCCCGGAAAAATTATTGAAAAAGCTCCTTCTTTTTGTAAATCATTTGGAGCAGGTCCTCGCCGGAGATTGGAGCTCCGGTGAGTGATGTTTTGGATTGCTGACTGGGCCAAATTAGCTGACATGATTTTTTTAAAAAATTAAAAATAAATTACATGTCAGATTTATTAATCCAATTAACTAAAATTACCTTAAATTAATCAACAAAATCAAATTCCCCAAATAAAAAATTAATCCACCGTCTTCATCCCCAATTTCCCTAGAATTAGGGTTGGATCCATCCTATACCTATTGCTTCTTCTTCTCCAATTTCCTCTCCATCCTCTCTTCTTCACCACCCCAACCCCAACAACCACCACCACCAACCACTAGCCAACGCCCATCACCACCTATACCAACCCCAACCTCTACCCCCAGCCCACTAATCCAAATTCATCTCCCTTCCTCAAACCCATCACCCAACCCCACAATCTCCCCCAACCTAGCACAAACAACAACCTGGAACCAATAGCACAGCAACAAAACCTCATCACTGATTCCATAAACCCCAAACCATACCCAGAAAAAAAAATTCAACTTTGGCTCGTACCCAATTTTCTAGCAGCCTACGACAACCCAGAGAAGAAGAAGCATATAGAAAAAAAAATTCCCCGACCTCACCCACAACCACCGCGGAATTTCCGCCATAGCCCACAACCACCATGACCTCCTCGGCTCTCTCCCTTCGTTTCACCCAACCTTCCCCAGAAACCCCATACAAAATCGCAGAAAAGATGAAGAGGCTGAAAATAGAGGTGCGAGAAGGAGAGCGATTCTAGAATGATTTTTAGGTTCTGGGATGATTCTCGGAGTTTGGCTGTTTCTCCCATGGTGGTGGCTTAGGTTTCAGTTTGGTTGGAAGAAGAAGATTATGAGCATGCTGGGATTTTGGTGATGGTGGATTTCACTGAAATATATGAGAGATTGATTAGGATTATTTTTACACTTCCTCTTTGTTTTTAATTTTCTGGAAACCAAGAGGCTAGGATGAGCAACAACATTTCATCATCACTATGAAGAATCAGATTTGAGAAATGTTGTTTTTTTTTTTCAAAGTAAATCTGATAATGACCAAAGCAATTTTTTTTTTGTAAATTTTGGTTTTTAATTAATAATTTTGATTACAAATTAAAAGAGGAGAGGAGAAGAAGAACTCAGATTTAATTTGGGGATGATTGGAAATTTGGGTTGATTTGAGGAATTGGGTTAATTAATTTAAGGTTATCTTAATAATATATAAAGCCCATCCACCAAAGTGGGTCATATTGTAACTTAAATGACACATGTTTTTCTCTTATTGGTTGTTACTTTCCAAATGTTTGAATTTGATTAGTCCATATTGATGCATTATGATTGGTCCATTTTGATGACTCAATAAATAAAGAAATTAAAAAAATTAAATCACCTAAAAATTAGTCCCAAATCTGTTACCAAAACTGTTTAACGCAAATCACATCAAAAATCAGATATTTTGCTTCCCTCAATTTTCTCTTCCAAATTCACGGTACTCAGCCTCCTTCTTCGCTCCCAACCCGATTCAGAAAATGCGATCACCATTGCCTCCGAACTCTACTTGGAGCTCCTCTTATTTTCTCCCCTCTTGCAAAGGTTCGAAATTTCTGTTCCATGATTGCTAGGTTATTCAGAAAACTCTGACGACTATGGCTGTAGAAAAGGTAAGCGGTTCCATGATGACTATGCTCTTTCTTCATTGTTTTCTTCCCAAGTTTTCATCTTTATTGAATTGGGTTTTGATTTTCCGTTTTTTTTTTGTGTGTTATGATATACAGAGGTTCAAAAGAAAGATTTATTTTGCCTTAACCTATTTCTATTGTTGATCGATTTTGGAGTTTGACTCTTAATTTGTCTTTGGTTCTTCAGAGGGTTTAAGATGTGGTACCTGATTACAAGGTGGTTGTTAATGAAAGATTTTGTATCCACAGTAGGTTTTGCATGACAAAGGAGTAGATGCTCTGATGATGACCATCTCTTTCTATTTAGCTTTTAGGGGAATTACTGTTTAACTCAAGTATGTTTAGAGTATTGCTTTCACAAGATATCATGATTTTTTAGAGGTATACTGATATATCTTTTTCCTAGCAATTTCTTTATTAACAATTTTTTGTTTTGAATGTTAATTATTTGGTTTCATTTTGTGGGCATGTAGAATACAAATTAAGAGACGGTGAAAGCAAGGTATAAGTTCTCTTTCATCATGTGTTGTGAATTAGAGTTTGCTTTGATTAGTTAAGAAGGCTTTCAATTTATTGCCTTTGTGGATGTTATAAGAAATTAGCTGAAGCAATTTAGTTCTGAGACAATTCATAAGTAGAATTATATCTACTTCATATTCTTTTACTTATTTTACTAAGGGTAAGTCTATGTTAGTCTAGCATATACACTCTTGTGAAGTACTTCAACTTTTATGCCATCTCTAGTCTCAAGGGTTAGATAGCAAATCTAGAATCTGAGAATCAAGTTTCTTGTCATTTGGTGTCTAGAAGAGTTACTGCAGATAACATGACTTCTCAAATCAAGGTGGACCACCCTAAGCTTTCCTTGATGTTATTTCGTTATGTGATAGATATCTTTTACGATGATGGAGAACTCTGATAATAGAAATCATAAAGAGGAAGAAAGGCGTGCAAGAAAGGTACTTCCAACTTACTCATATTAGTTCTGCAAGAATTTTAAGGGCGTATAGTTGGTAAGTTAATACTAGTATTTAGCCCGTTGTCCCGTGCGATGCACGGGGAATTTTAATTCAAATCAACTGCTAAATTGTGATCATTGAGTATAGCTGAGTATATAAATATATATATATATATATACAATAATATAATGATGTTTTTATTGATCGTAATTATTTTATATTATTGTTTTTACATATCAAGTTCAGTCTGGACATTAACTCGATAGCTTTCCAATATTAATTGTGGTTCAGGTGTGACAAAGATCACCGGGTTGCTGTTAAGAGATCTCAAGTGAAAGACATACATTTTCCTTGCATATTAGTTCCTAAGGGTATGTTTGGATTGATGGAACATAATGGAACGGAGCGGAATGGAACACGAAGGAACGGAATGGAGTGGAATGGAACGGAGTAAATTTCTTATTCCATTGTTTGGGTATTTTATGATGGAGCGGAGGAAAATTACCACTCAATTGTTTGGGTTATGGACGGAGTGGTACAAGTTATTATTATTATTTTTCCTATATTACCCTTACTATAAAACTATTAACTATTAATTGCTCTATTTCAAAAAAAATATCTTCACTCATCTTTTCTTTTTTCCGAGTAGAAATAGTGACACCCTTATTTTCTTACTTAGAACCATCCCAATTTTACCATTAGGTGTTCATTTCTTATTATTGTTTATACTCCAATATTAATAAACAAGATTTAGATGAATTAATGTAAAAAAAATAAAATAGAAGAGCAAGACAGATAATGAGAGCGAACAACTAAATAACAAAAAAAAGGCCAAAAAAACTTAGCAGGTAAGTAGCAGATAGCAGAACGTGGGAAATGGGTTATTTTCAACGTGGGAGAGTGGGTTAATGAGGGGTATATTAGTATTTTTATAATTTTACAAGACATCAGTTCTTTTGCTCCATTCCATTCCTCCCAAATTGGGAGGGAGCAAAAGTGGGGGAAAGTAATAGAACATAATGGAATTGATACCATTGGTTTCCATCTGATTCCATCCTTTTTTTAATTACACAAACAATGGATCTTTCAAACCCCTCTCTCCCTTCCGCTCCACTCCATCCCCTTTCCCCAATCCAACTAAGCATGAGAGTATTTTCAATAATTGGTACCTTATTGAGTATCTTATCACTCTCTTTGTGGGCCTGAAATGTCACATAAGACATAAGTTACCCATATGGTATTGATGCACATTTTGCTCCAATGATAGTATCTTGTATTACCTTTGGTTGAGTCCACAATATCTCATATATATATTTATATTATTTATTTTCACCTAATATTTATAAAAATATAATATAATTAAAAATCAACATGATAGGAAAGATATAATTGTGATATGAAGGAAATTATGGGAGTTAGAAATGATGAGTTAAAAATTACTATTTTGAACTATTTATAGTGTGAAAAACAAGCACTTTGTGATGGAAAAAAGACAAAAAAAAAAGGGGAAATGGGCCCATAAAACGGTCTAAAGCTCTCCAAAAACGACAAAAGTATGGCTAAATTTGAAAAAAAACCAAACGGGCAAAAAGAGATTGGCCCAACCGGTCAAAAAGAGCCCAACGTTCAAGAACGTGACCGGCTGAACAGGCCAGAGACAATATTTAACCTCTCTCTCTCTCTCTCTCTCTCTCATTGTTTCAGTCACAACCAACATTCTTCTCTCTTCAATTGAAAACCCTAGCTCGCCCTATTTCTCTTATGCATGAACGACCACCGCCTCTGGACCACCGCCTCATGAACAACCTGCCGGCGCTCCGCTCTTCTCCCCCTTCTTCCTCGCTTATCTTCTTCTTCACTCAAAAGCCCTCCCATTTCACCCACAAAGTTTTCTCTCCTGCGGTGAATCTCTCCTCTCAGGTACAGATTCGTGCAAGATCAGATCTTTTCCGCACATGCAAGATCATATATTTTCCGCACATGCAAGATCAGCGCTTTTTTCCCTTCAGGTCAGAGCTTTTCCCCTTTAGATCAGAGCTTTTATGGATGTATTTCTTTTTTTTTAATGAAAAAAGTATATTGTACGGGTGTGTTTATTTCATGATGTTAATGATTTGGATATGTTTATTTCATGTCTATTATTTCTTCTCTCTTGATTTTGTTCATGGTTGATGGATGAATCAAAGAGAATTTTTTTTTTTTTTTAATTCAAGATCTGATTTGGGTCTCGTGTCTTAGCTTGGATACAAGTCTTAAATATAAGATCAGACACCCTTCATACCATCTTGCTCCAATGCAAGAAAATTTAAGATACGAGATCTTAAGATAATTTTTCTGGATGTATTTCTTTTTTTTTTGTGAAAAAAATACGTTGTATGGATCTGTTTATTTCATGATGCTAATGATTTGGATATGTTTATTTCATGTCTGTTATTTCTTCCCTCTTGATTTTGTTGATGGTTAATGGATGAATGAAAGAGAAAAAAATATATTTTTAATTTAAAATCTGGTTTTTGTCTCGCATTTTAGCTGAAATGCAAGTCTTAAAAATTAGATCTCACACCCTTCATATCATCTTGCTCTAATTAATGCAAGGAAATTAAGACATAAGATCTTAAGATAAGATCCATCCCTCAAACACTAGAGATACTCTAAATACAAAATCAGTATTTAGGGCAACACAAACGCAGTGTTGGTGTCTAAAAAAGGGACCTATGCACCTACTTATCTATTTGACCCTTTTGACCAATTGTAGGAGGGTTGCTTGATTCATGTTATTTCATTGGTAATCACATCTTACGATTTATGACTATAGCTTTCTATTTGTTTGTTACTTAACTTGATCATAACCTTTCCTATTTTATTTTTTTCCATGTTTGCTATAAAGATGTGATTGGTATCCTAACTATTATTGGAAATGAAAGGGAGATGAACGTGGTTGCGGTGTGACTAAGATATTTAATGTCATCAAGTTGGATTTTTTTTGGAAATTATACATAATAATATTATCCTAGCTATTTCTGTAAAACAACATTTATTGATTAACTTATTAATATTTATTTCGTGCAGAGTCAAGCTTAACTTGCCTTCTAGGGTATTTATCCAGAACAACTGAGCAAGCACATGTCTTCACATGATGATTTTGAGATTGTAGTGGTAGCAATATTTGGAGTCAAAATAAAGGAGTTTTTAAGGTATGAGTTCTTTTTATATCATGTTAATAAAAATCGTATCCAACATGCATGTATATCTTGATTACCGATTTGGAAAATTTATAAATTTTGGCTTGAAATACATAAAAGAAAGAAGAAATACAAGCACAAGGTGTGCAACACAGCTAAAACAAGAAATACAAGTACAAGGTGTGCAACATAGCTAAAACAAACAACATTCATAATTCCACCAACTAAATTTATAAATTTGTCCCTCGAAAGTCGAAATTGTGACTCGCATCACATTCTTCATAAAATGCATGGTCCATCACAAGCCTAGCAGAATAACAATGATAATTTTTGAAAATATACAATCCAAAGCAATTTCTACAATTGAAAAATTCAACTCAATCTTACAAACACATTGTAAGTAACTAATAACTATAATAGCCACCCAGATGAAAACACAATTTTCTTAAACTGATTTCCTATGTCTGAATTATTTTCACAAAAACCTTGTGTAGTCCTCCAAGATTCACGATGATCAAACAAAGCTAATAGCATATGAGCACAACCAGTGTATCTAACACCTATTTTATATTGATTTCCTTTGATCGAAAAGACTGAAACTAAACTCTATAAACATATCATAGAAAAATAAGTGCTTTCCATATCTATTCTTTGGAACTTTCATTTTATGTTTTCTCTATTCTTTTCCACATCTTCCTCCCTTTAATATTTTCAATTTAGTAAAATCCAAGTTTTTCTTTTACTTTTTCCTTTGTCATAGAGGATGAAATGTGAAATTTTACATTGACAAGTTATTGTTTAGGTTTTTTCTCTTCCACGTACAAATAAAATTTAATGCTAGAAACCTTAAAACATGATCATATTCGACATCATTTTGTATCAATGTACACAAGTAACTGAAGCCAGTTCAAACAGAGTCAAAAGATGCTTCATACTTGTCCGTGACTTGACACCCAACATTTACACAATGAAGCTATACAAAGCAAGTAAGAATTACGTACATAAACCGAAAGTTATTGATTTCCTTTTCTATTACGTGAGTTCTCTTTTTCATTTTTTGCTTCCTATTGACCTTTTCTTCACATTTCTCTCCTCATTTCATTTATTTTTTTATTTCCGCAATTCGCTTATGTTCAAGTCAGAAATTCATTAATGACGACCAAGAAGTGGTTGAACATCATTTTTTACATCATTTCATATTAATTATCTTGAAAATATTATCATATTTTATAATTCTTATTGTTCATATCATGTATGGTATTTGCTACACACGTATAAACACGCAGGTTATAGTTTTATCCATTTATATAAATGCATGATATTAAAATCATTAGTTTTTTTTGAGTTCTTTCTCTTTCTGGGTGAAATGAAACAATAATATAAATTTAAAAAAATTCCCCATGAAATGTACGCATAAAATTAGCTAGAAAATCTTCGTCCCTCATAGTCATGCACGTTTGACATAATTAATTTTCTCTTTTTTTTTAGTTCTTGTATATAAATAAAATAATTAAATTTTGGAAAGTATTTTTATATTTTTCTTATGTAAATTAAGGAAACTACAACATGTATGTTTATATGTGTTTGTAGCAAATTAACATGCATGATATGAACAATATGAATTAGAAAACATTAGAATATTTTCAAGTTATATAATATGAAACATGTGTTTCCAGTGAGGCCTCGCAGCTCCATTCACATAAAAAATGATGTTCGACCGCTTCTTGGCCATAATTGGTGATTTTATGACCTGAACATAAACGAGTTTCAAAAAGAAAGAAAGGAATAATAAACTAAGAGAGAAATTAAAGATGCAAATAAAAACAAAGGATGCAACAAAAGAGAGTAGGATCAGAGATAATATAAGAGGAAAATACTCATTTTTGGTTTATGTTATTCACATATACTTTGTATAGTTTCATTGTCTAAATTTTGGGTGCATGTCAGGTTTCAAGCAAGTATGAAGCATCTTCTGTATATATTTGAACTGGTTTCAGTTACTTGCATTCATTGATACAAAATGATGATAAATACCATCAGATTTTCATGTTTATAAAATAGGATCTTATGTGTGCACAGAAAAGATAAGCTGAAATGATTACTTCACAACGTAAAATTTCACATTTGATCCCAAAGGAAAAAGAAAAAATATTAAACTTGATTTTTACCAACAACAATATTAAAAGGAGAATGATGCATAAAAGGATAGAGGACACAACAAATGAGTGTTAACTGAGAGAATATAAGTGGAAAGCTCTGAATTCACAGTTAAGCAACTCTTATATGCTTTGTAGAGTTGCACTATGTAAATTTAGGGTGTCTTTATCAGACACAGACACGTACAAAACACCTTCTAACTCACTTTAAATCTTATTCGGATACTTCTGTTCATTAGACCAAATCCCAACGAAGGCTATCAAGGTTTTTAGGCTTCGGGCATTGAATTTTCTGTATAAATGGTAGAGAAAAACCCAAAAAAATTACTTGAAATATAAACTTTCAAATTTTTCCTTCGGGCCAAACGTAAAAGGAAAAAAAAAAACTTGCTTTTCACCAGTAACAATATTACACTAGAAAATATGAGACTGTCTATATTGGCTTGAAGTACATAGAAGAAACAGGAAATACAAGCACAAGATGTGCAACATAAGTGAAGAAAAAAGAACATGTATAAATCAACCAACTAAATTCATAAATTTGGTGAATTGTAGAATCCAAAGCAATTTCTACAATTGAAAAACCCAACTCAATCTTGCAAACAATTTTACAAACACCTCGTAAGCAACTCAAATATCCACTCGGATCAAACACAATTTTCTTAAACTGATTTCCTATGTCTGAATTATTCATAAACACCTTGTGCACACCTCCAATGGGGCTGTCCAAAAACACTGAACCGACTCAAACCACAAATTTTTTGATGAATTGGGCAATTTGGTTTGCAGGTACTTCAGGTGGAAAAACTTGTTCTTAGTGGTTTAGACTGGTCGATTTTGGTTTAGGCTCCAGCCCGACCGAACAAGGTCTGACGGGGAAAGAAAGCCTACGCCCAATCATTCTAACGCTAATCTCCAGACCATATAAATACTATAGCCTTCAACCATCATCCTCTCAAACCCAACCCTAGCCACCGCCCCACAACTTCTCCTCTCTTCTCATCGAGCCCGGAGCCACTGCCGCCACTTCTCCTCAACGGAAAGAGCCTCCACAACTACTTATCCAGGACAAACCTCATTATCTTCCACCACCACTTATCCTCGAGCCACCACCGCCACTTCCACGGTGAGAAGTGGTGGTGGTGGCTCGAGGATAAGTGGTGGTGGTGGTATATTGTGAGGTTTGTCGAGGAAAAGTGGTTGTGGAAGCTCGTTCCGTTGAGGTGAAGTTGTGGTGGTTGCTCCGGGCTCAACGAGAAGAAAGGAGAAGTTGTGGGGCAACAACTAGAGTTGAGTTTGAGAGGCTGATGGCTGAAGGCTAGAGTATTCATATGGTCTGGAGATTAGAGTTAGAAGGAATGGGATTGAGCTTATCTCCCCCCCTCAGACTTAGTTTGGTTGGGCTACAGCCTAAACCAAAATCGTCCGGTCTAAACCACCAATAACCGAGTTTTTCCATCCGAACCACCAACAAACTAATCCGCATGGTTCACCCAAAAATCACAATTTGAGCATAAATTGTCGGCCCCGGTTCTTTTGAAATGCCCTAAAGTTGGAGTCAAGGAGAATAATAAATCTTAAATAATCTTATATATTTAACATATATTTCTAGGTTTAATCGCTATCTGAATTAGTAATGAGTACATTGCTGATTATTTTAATTGTATATTTGTTTTTGAATATTTTGGTAATTTATTATTGATCAATAAATTATAGGGTTAAGCATCATATTAGTCCAGTGTTTGTGTCGCCGTCTGGCCTAGGTCCCTTCCCGGAAAAATTATTGAAAAAGCTCCTTCTTTTTGTAAATCATTTGAGCAGGTCCTCGCCGGAATTGGAGCTCCGGTGAGTGATGTTTGGATTGCTGACTGGGCCCAAATTAAGCTACATGATTTTTTTAAAAAATTAAAAATAAATTACATGTCAATTATTAATCCAATAACTAAAATTACCTTAAATAATCAAACAAAATCAATTCCCCAAAAAAAAATTAATCCACCGTCTTCATCCCCAAATTCCCTAGAATTAGGGTTGGATCCATCCTATTAACCTATTGCTTCTCTTCTCCAATTCCTCTCCATCCTCTCTTCTTCACCACCCCAACCCCAACAACCACCACCACCAACCACTAGCCAACGCCCATCACCACCTATACCAACCCCAACCTCTACCCCCAGCCCACTAATCCAAATTCATCTCCCTTCCTCAAACCCATCACCCAACCCCACAATCTCCCCCAACCTAGCACAAACAACAACCTGGAACCAATAGCACAGCAACAAAACCTCATCACTGATTCCATAAACCCCAAACCATACCCAGAAAAAAAAAATTCAACTTTGGCTCGTACCCAATTTTCTAGCAGCCTACGACAACCCAGAGAAGAAGAAGCATATAGAAAAAAAAATTCCCCGACCTCACCCACAACCACCGCGGAATTTCCGCCATAGCCCACAACCACCATGACCTCCTCGGCTCTCTCCCTTCGTTTCACCCAACCTTCCCCAGAAACCCCATACAAAATCGCAGAAAAGATGAAGAGGCTGAAAATAGAGGTGCGAGAAGGAGAGCGATTCTAGAATGATTTTTAGGTTCTGGGATGATTCTCGGAGTTTGGCTGTTTCTCCCATGGTGGTGGCTTAGGTTTCAGTTTGGTTGGAAGAAGAAGATTATGAGCATGCTGGGATTTTGGTGATGGTGGATTTCACTGAAATATATGAGAGATTGATTAGGATTATTTTTACACTTCCTCTTTGTTTTTAATTTTCTGGAAACCAAGAGGCTAGGATGAGCAACAACATTTCATCATCACTATGAAGAATCAGATTTGAGAAATGTTGTTTTTTTTTTTCAAAGTAAATCTGATAATGACCAAAGCAATTTTTTTTTTGTAAATTTTGGTTTTTAATTAATAATTTTGATTACAAATTAAAAGAGGAGAGGAGAAGAAGAACTCAGATTTAATTTGGGATGATTGGAAATTTGGGTTGATTTGAGGAATTGGGTTAATTAATTTAAGGTTATCTTAATAATATATAAAGCCCATCCACCAAAGTGGGTCATATTGTAACTTAAATGACACATGTTTTTCTCTTATTGGTTGTTACTTTCCAAATGTTTGAATTTGATTAGTCCATATTGATGCATTATGATTGGTCCATTTTGATGACTCAATAAATAAAGAAATTAAAAAAATTAAATCACCTAAAAATTAGTCCCAAATCTGTTACCAAAACTGTTTAACGCAAATCACATCAAAAATCAGATATTTTGCTTCCCTCAATTTTCTCTTCCAAATTCACGGTACTCAGCCTCCTTCTTCGCTCCCAACCCGATTCAGAAAATGCGATCACCATTGCCTCCGAACTCTACTTGGAGCTCCTCTTATTTTCTCCCCTCTTGCAAAGGTTCGAAATTTCTGTTCCATGATTGCTAGGTTATTCAGAAAACTCTGACGACTATGGCTGTAGAAAAGGTAAGCGGTTCCATGATGACTATGCTCTTTCTTCATTGTTTCTTCCCAAGTTTTCATCTTTATTGAATTGGGTTTTGATTTTCCGTTTTTTTTTTGTGTGTTATGATATACAGAGGTTCAAAAGAAAGATTTATTTTGCCTTAACCTATTTCTATTGTTGATCGATTTTGGAGTTTGACTCTTAATTTGTCTTTGGTTCTTCAGAGGGTTTAAGATGTGGTACCTGATTACAAGGTGGTTGTTAATGAAAGATTTTGTATCCACAGTAGGTTTTGCATGACAAAGGAGTAGATGCTCTGATGATGACCATCTCTTTCTATTTAGCTTTTAGGGAATTACTGTTTAACTCAAGTATGTTAGAGTTGCTTTCACAAGATATCATGATTTTTTAGAGGTATACTGATATATCTTTTTCCTAGCAATTTCTTTTATTAACAATTTTTTGTTTTGAATGTTAATTATTTGGTTTCATTTTGTGGGCATGTAGAATACAAATTAAGAGACGGTGAAAGCAAGGTATAAGTTCTTTTCATCATGTGTTGTGAATTAGAGTTTGCTTTGATTAGTTAAGAAGGCTTTCAATTTATTGCCTTTGTGGATTATAAGAAATTAGCTGAAGCAATTTAGTTCTGAGACAATTCATAAGTAGAATTATATCTACTTCATATTCTTTTACTTATTTTACTAAGGGTAAGTCTATGTTAGTCTAGCATATACACTCTTGTGAAGTACTTCAACTTTTATGCCACTCTCTAGTCTCAAGGGTTAGATAGCAAATCTAGAATCTGAGAATCAAGTTTCTTGTCATTTGGTGTCTAGAAGAGTTACTGCAGATAACATGACTTCTCAAATCAAGGTGGACCACCCTAAGCTTTCCTTGATGTTATTTTCGTTATGTGATAGATATCTTTTACGATGATGGAGAACTCTGATAATAGAAATCATAAGAGGAAGAAAGGCGTGCAAGAAAGGTACTTCCAACTTACTCATATTAGTTCTGCAAGAATTTTAAGGCGTATAGTTGGTAAAGTTAATACTAGTATTTAGCCCGTTGTCCCGTGCGATGCACGGGGGAATTTTAATTCAAATCAACTGCTAAATTGTGATCATTGAGTATAGCTGAGTATAT
>NC_080041.1:32784189-32933390 GCF_012489685.1 Lotus japonicus
ATCAAGTTTGATCGGATCCTAGAGAAGACTAAGAGAGTGAATCTTAGTGTGAGCTAAGTCAGTGTATTGTTAGTCACTTGTAGGTTTCAAGTGCAGTTGTAACATTTACCTGATTAGTGGATTGCCTTCATTCTAAGAAGGAAGAAATCACCTTAACGGGTGGACTGGATTAGCTTGAGTGATTTATCAAGTGAACCAGGATAAAATCCTTGTGTGCTTTTCTATCTCTTATCTTAAGCACTTCGTTCTCGAAAGATTTGTTAAAATCTTTAAGGTGGAAGTTTTATTCTGAAAACGTTATTCAAACCCCCCCCTTTCTACCGTTTTTCATACCTTCAACCATAGCAAGTATGAATTCACCAACCTATGATAAGAAGCACATCAATTGATATGGAGATTGTTGATCAATGGGATCGTCCTCAATTTCCCAATTAGTTCTTCACTTTGCAGTTCCAAGACTTTAAGTGTAACAATGAACTCACGGGTGCTTTAATAGTATGATGTTACACTAATGAGATATGTTACACCAATAAAAAAAAAAGATTCAATTAGATATGGGTTCCATTATTCTAAAGTAACATGTAATATTTTTTGAAAAGTCAAAAATATATAGATAAGAAGTAAGTTATATCATGATATTCTATGTTAGTGTGTTCTATAATATACCTAGTCTTTGCTTTCATTACACTTTTTCCTCTCTATTTTTCACTTATGATAGAGAAACTTTAGTCATAAATGATTTATAAAAACTTAGAAAACAAATATTTTTTTGGTCCCTTGAAAATTAGAGACTTTTGGTTTAGGCCCCTCTAATTTTTTTGCATACACCCTTATTTTGATAATAATATGGAGAAATAAGTCCCTGCTGTTACCTTTACCTGACAGGACGCTGACGTGACATATTTTAGAGGGACCTAAACCAAGGAACCAGGATTTTAGAGGGACCTAAACTAAAGAAACATGATTTTAGAAGGACCTAAAATTCAATTTTTATTATGTCTTAG
Source organism: Lotus japonicus (assembly GCF_012489685.1). Classification (NCBI taxonomy): domain Eukaryota; kingdom Viridiplantae; phylum Streptophyta; class Magnoliopsida; order Fabales; family Fabaceae; genus Lotus; species Lotus japonicus. Next base: position 32,785,194 of record NC_080041.1, read on the forward strand.
GTCCCTCTAAAATCATTGTTTTTTGGCGACGGCAGGGACTGAAACCTCGGTATTATTTTGCATTTAGGGGTATATAACAAAAAAAAAATTAGAGGAGGCTAAACCAAAAGACCTAATTTTAGAGGGACTAAAAACATACTTAGGCCAATTTAAGCTTAAATCCCTTAGTTAGGAATCTCAACAGTTAATATAAGCAAATTGATATTCACTTTTTAAATTACTTATTTAATTTTATTCTTACTAGCACATTTAAATTCTTCTATAATACTTCTTTTTTGTTGGGGCTTTCTTTAATTATCTTGTTTGGATCTATTTTACGTCTTGTGGCTTTTGGTTGACGGCCTTTCGTATTTATGCTCTTGGGAGGTGTTGTATTCCACTTTTTTGGCTGGGTTTGCCTCCCATATTGTTCTCTGCAAAGGATTTTCCTGTGTTTATGGCAATATATATTAAATCTTTTTAATCTTAAAAAAATACTTCTTTTTCTACCAAAAATATTTTAGGGATACCAATCCAATTTATATCTCAGTTATTAAAACATCTTGTTAACAATAAAAATTATCAAGTATATCAATATAAAATAGCTTATCTTCAACTTTTAAATAAAATTTATCAGTACTCCAATATATTTAGGATTAAAGTACTACAACATTTTTGATAATTTTACATCTGAAACTAAGTTTAATTACGAAATCAGATTCTAAAATATCAGGATATTGTTAATGATTTAATCACCTTGACATGCATAACATATGCATGTACTTAAAGCAGGTGAAAATCTTCGAAGTTACACAACGTGTGAATCCATTCCACTCAACATCTCTTCTCAAGCATCTTCCTCGATTTGACTCTTAGCCTTTTTGTGAGATCATGAGCCTTTGCATATTTTTTGTGAAGGCCTCTTTTCAAATGTTCTTCTTTTTGAACTTCTTTATTTGCAAAGAGTTCGACACTCTTATGTGTCATGTCCATGTCCTCTACGAATTTGGTACCATCTATCTTTGTGTGGTTTTATTAAGTGATTCGTTGAGGTGGGTAAATTGACCAGCTTCACATTAAATACTTCCTTTCAATATTCTAGCTTTGTTAGTCTTTAAAGAAGAAAGATTCCTTCTCTGTTCATTTAGCACTCCTTCTCCCCTTCTCTTGTCGTTTTGTCGTTAATGCTAGCAATACCAAGTTGAGTTTTTGCAAGGTCTACTGGTTTCATAGGTCCTATAAAATTTCACAATTCAGAGCTTTGCCTTACTCCAAGCTTTCCCTTGTAATTTTCTCATATTCACTTTCCACTATTTTATAGAACCAGTCACCCATTCTCTTATCACTTCAATTGAGGAAACATGAACTTTGATCAAATATTTATTGAAGGGGGCTGCTCTTATTCCACTAGAAAAAGGAGAGACACACATGCAGGAGTTCTACTTAGTTTCATAGACATATATGGTATTGAATCTTCCTAGATGCTCTCGTAAGGATTCATTCGAACTTATCGTATGTTGAACAAGGCAGTCGGGGAAATACTTATCTTCTCTTGAGTTGAGAATTAATCTAAGAATTTCCTTGAGAAATATCTAAAGTTAAGCATTGATTGGGTTTGAAGGTTTATGGATAAGATCAATGTCGGTTTCGTGAGACTGCCCAGGAAGAGTTTGTGTTTCAGTCGGTCATTCGTTCCATTGATCACCATTTTGGTATTGAAGGTTGTTAAGCGTTGTTCTGGATCAATGATTTCATCGTACATTTCAAATTGGAAAATTTTATAACTTTAGGAATTAACTCAGCCAGAATCTTGCCAAATGAGGGATGTGAATCCTCCTTTAACACCAGTGAGGTGCATATTTTTTATTTTTTCCCCTCTATTAAGAAATTGAGACTAACTGACTATTTAGTGATTAGTTTTGTCTTTCAATTTGTTCATGGTGGCTAACAACACATTCAGAGTTTTAAATTAATAGGCAGAGACTATTTGCGCCGCCCTGTTTTGCTAAGTCCGCCATCTCCTTTTTTAAAAATTCCAACAATGCCCTTAGTAAAAAAAACATAAAAAGGTAATATTTAATTTTTACTTCCCACACACCATCTCCTTCTTCCTCCTCACCCTCCTCCTCACTCTCCTCTTAATCCTCCACTCCTCCACTCCTCCACCACCAAGCTCTTTTGGGTGATCTCAAGTCAAGAATAGAAGCTTACCCATGTAAGTTTTTACCTTTTTCCGAGCTTTTTTTCAGCTTTTTTTAGCTTCCATCGCGATTTCGCGACTTTCTGACGTAACTGGATAGTCCCGCCCTTAAAACTGCGGGAATGAAACAAATTACACGCTCCCGTTAACATACGTGCGGACGTGTTAAATTTATACCTTCCGCTAACTTGTTAGCGGAAGTCAAAAAAACTTAGTCATTTCAATCGTCTTAAGTTCTGGTACTGCTACTATCTAAATAAAATTGATTTTCCCGTTAACATACGTGCGGAAAGTGATATGTTGGAATAATAGGTCCGCCAGTTAAACTGCGGAAGGCAAATATGTGCTGCCGCATATTAAAGTGCGGACAGAACAAAGTTTTTTAGATTGATTGAGCTTATTTTGTTGATTGCAGCATAATGATACCTGAGGAAGTAAATAGGCCCAATATGGAGATTGTGCCTTCTGTGGATCTTACAAAAGCTTTCACCACTAGCCAAGTAAGTTTTGTTCAATTTAACAAGTTAGGCACTATGTGTAGGTCATGCGATGTATACTTAATTGAGTTTTTAAATGTTGTAGGCTTTTGAATCCTCCAAAGATCTTGTTAATTGGGCCAAAGCTGTAGGTAAAGAGCATGGCTATGTTATTATTATTCAGAAGTCGGACTATGGATCTGACAAAAGGAGGGCCGTGATGACACTAGGATGTGAGCGTGGCGGCAAATATAAACCATCCACATCGGTGTTAAAGCGAAATCGGACTGGAACTAAGAAGTGTAATTGTCCATTCAGGCTAAGGGCAAGGCGTAGTAATAAAGATAAAATGTGGACGGTGCTTGTGCATAGTGGGATCCATAATCATGACACTGCTGAGGTTTTGCAGGGTCACTCATATGTTGGCCGTCTAAATCCAGAGGAAAAGGCGATGGTGGGAGAAATGATTGAAGAAAGGGTCAAGGCCAGTGATATTTTGATTGCTATAAGGAAACACAACCCAACCAACTTGACTAGAATTAAACAGATTTACAATGAGAAGCAAGCATACAACAGGTTGAAGAGGGGATCGTTGACCGAGATGCAACACTTGATGAAGTTGTTGGAAGAACACAAATACGCACATTGGTCCAGGGTGCAGGATGGTACTGATGTGGTCAGATCTTTGTTTTGGGCACACCCTGATTCCATTCACTTATTCAATGAGTTTCCTCATGTTGTGATTCTGGATAGTACATACAAGACCAATAGGTACAGGACCCCTTTACTTGAGATGGTGGGGGTTACGTCGACAAATTTGACATACTCAATTGCTTTTGCGTACATGCAGAATGAGCAAAAGGATGAGGTTGTTTGGGCTGTGAATAGATTAAAAGACTTGATCATTAATGAGGACAATCTGCCGAAGGTCTTTGTTACAGACAAAGACCAAGTTTTGATGGAAGCATTGGAAACTGTTTTTCCCGCAGCTAGCTGTCTTCTATGTCAGTTTCATGTACTTAAGAGTGTAACTGGCGAGATGAAGAAACTTGTGAAAGACATTGAGACACGTGAAGACATTACTGATAGATGGAATCGATTGATGTATGCTGCCAACGAGGTTGAGTATGATAAAGCTGTGGGTGCTATGTCGAATACCGGTGAGCTCTGGACTTACATTGAGACTAACTGGTTGCCTTTGAGAAGCAAGTTTGTGAAGTTTGAGATTGATACTTGTATGCACATGGGGTGCACGACAACAAACAGGTAATTTGTTGCTATCCTTCACTTTTTTTACTTCAACTGTAAAATGTTTGGCAAAATGTTTTCTGTTTTTTTTATTTCATGTTTATACCATGCGCAGAGTTGAGGGGGCACACTCAAAGCTGAAGAAACTATTGTCCGACAGTAAGGGTGACTTGGTCATTGCGTGGACTGCGATGAACAAGCTTATTATCATGCAGCATGACAAGATAAAGGAGTCCTTCCAGCTCAGCATATTTGTCACAGAGCATTCTTTGAATGACCCGTTCTATAAGCATTTGCGCGGGTTTGTATCTAGAGCCGCATTGCACATTATTGTTAAAGAGAAGACTCAAATTGGCATGATTGGGGTTGGTGGTATATACTGTGAATGTGTACTTAGGAGAACCCATGGACTACCATGTGCTTGTGAGCTCATGAAGTTTGAATCTGTCCCATTACTTGCAATTCATCCACATTGGAGGAAATTGACTTGGGATTCTTCGGACCGTGACATGGATCCAACATTGGGTTTGAGTTTTGAGTCTGAATTTGATAAATTACGAACCAAGTTCGAGGAGTCTTCTCACGGAGTTAGAATGTCGATCATTGAGAGCCTTAGAATGATTACTTATCCAGAAACGACTTCTATGTGCGCTCCAACAAAGAAGAAAACAAGGGGTAGGCCAATGGGATCCACTAACAAGCCCAAGAAGTTTGCCAAGGGATGTGGTGAGACCTCTACAAAGCGCATTCCTTGTAGATGGGAGACTATTGACAAGGAGTATCCGGGCTCATGGCGTGATAGCAACACGACACCATTACAGGAACCTTCTCCAAAGGTTAGGTCTCAAAAGGCTTCTAAGGCTTCGAAGGCTTCTAAGGCTTCTAAGGTTTCTACGGCTTCTAAGGCTTCTAAGGTACAAAGTCCTCTGATCCGGATGGTGTGTACAAAGAATAAGAAGCCTGTGAGTAGTTACCTACGTCGGCGCTACCTTAAACAAATCCCTGGTGAGTTTCATCCATTCGTTGTTGACTTTATAAATGTAAAGGGAGATGGCCACTGTGGATATAGATGTGTTGCATCGTTGAAGGGTCTTGCAGAAGACGATTGGCCACTTATACGTAGGGAACTTCTGACGGAGATTGATTCGGATGCTAATATGTACATCAACATGTTTGGAGCCAGCGAGGTTAACCAAATGCGTTTAGCTCTAACAGTTAAGGATACTAAGCCCGTAGGTGAAGACAAGTGGATGATGATACCAAATATGGCCTACCTTATTTCCACAACATATAAGTTCATAGTGTTGACTATTGCTAATACCGGATGCAACACTTTTTATCCGTTAAAGGGAAAGGCGGACCTAGTGGAAGAGCACAAATTCATGCCGATTGTGCTTGTCAATAAAGATCATTTCGTTGGGGTAAATCCTTATCCTTTATCCTTCATAATACGTATATGTAAAACCTTATACTTTTATGCTTATACTCTTCTTTGCTTGTAGGTTACTCTTCGTGAAGGCCATCCAATGCCGACCACAGCTCACTTGTGGGCATACAACTGTCACCCGGATGCAAGAAAATGGGAAGAGCCTTACAAAGAGCGCATTGAAGAATACGCGGCTTATCTGAAACAAAAAAATGGAGGATGTAGTGATGATATTATTGACCTTAGTGATGATTAATTATGTTGGATCATTAAGTTGTTTTGTAACGAATTGCTTGTAATTTATATGCGTGTAACGGATGATTACTTTGAACTTTATAACTGTCTCCTTAAAAAGCTTGTGATGCCTCTGGATTGTTATAACTGTCAGGAAATCAGTCTGTGCATGCCTCTGTTATAACTGTCATTAATTTTCATCCTGTCCGCACTTATAACTGCGGTAGGTCATGACGCATCTGTAAGAGGTACTGTAAGCCTCATTAATAGAACCAATTTCCCGTGGTTATAACTGCGGAGGTGTTTTTATTTTCATCCTGTCCGCACTTATAACTGCGGTAGGTCATGACGCATCTGTAAGAGGTACTGTAAGCCTCATTAATAGAACCAATTTCCCGTGGTTATAACTGCGGAGGTGTTTTTATTTTCATCCTGTCCGCACTTATAACTGCGGTAGGTCATGACGCATCTGTAAGAGGTACTGTAAGCCTCATTAATAGAACCAATTTCCCGTGGTTATAACGGCGGAGGTGTTTTTATTTTCATCCTGTCCGCACTTATAACTGCGGTAGGTGATGATGCATCTGTAAGAGGTACTGTAAGCCTCATTAATAGAACCAATTTCCCGTGGTTATAACTGCGGAGGTGTTTATATTTTCACCCTGTCCGCACTTATAACTGCGGTAGGTGATTTTTTGGCAGAAAACTTTTGGTTCATATAACCATTCCCAATTTTGGTTCATATAACCATTCCCCATTAATAGAACCAATGTATCTCACTATATTTCTAACCATAACATTTGGGCCAGTGATAACATGAATGTATGATGCTAAACAAATTATCCAACAACACATAACAAAATATCTGAAATTATCCAACAAACACATAGTTGCACTATCCAACTAAACATAACAGAAGATCCGAAATTATCCAACAAACACACATAGATGCTTTATCCAACAAAACACATAACAAAAGACCCGAAATTAAACAACATTAAACAACATCATTATCCAACAAAATAAAAGTACAAAGGTCCCTAAATCTAACGCCCAGAATTTGAAGGCCCAGCTCCCGAGTCCCGTCCCCTAATCTTTCTTCCCCTCCCGTGCACTGCTCCCTCGATGATGGTATGCATATTGTGCACCACATCCCACATCGGTGAACCCGGCGGGGGCGATCCATCTGTCGTCGGATCAACCGCAATGCCAGAGTACAACGCAAGCTCCGCAAACTGGTTCTGAAATGACAATAAATAAGGTCAATATACACATAGGCATACACATAATCGTAATGTAAGCCACATGGCAAAAACAAGTGTCAGTACCTCTAGAAATGCGAAGCGGTCGCCTTTGTACTCATCTGGGACCATGTAAGGGTGTGAGACCTTGATATACCAAGGAGTGTATTCGCCAGTGGTCTGAAAAGGGAAAGCAGCTTCTTCCGACAGATGGCAAATGTGATCATTCCAGTGCGCAAATCGACGATCACACTCCCGGCACGTAACTGACGATGGTGGGGGATCTGGCACATACTGGATCCGGCCAAACTGCCTGATGACTCGATCTGGGAGGTATGGGAATATCATCCCGGCATGCCTGATAAATCCCCTATACAAGGCAACCTGAGGGAAGGGCCAGTGATCATAGTGCTCTACATAAGGTCTCCAAATCACAGAACTGGCCGGAAACGTATCCAGGTTCATCCTCTTCTGCGCAACCTCAGTAGTCCCTCGAAGCGCCTCCCAAGTTAGTGCAACAGGCCTGTCTGGTGTGTAGGCAGGGTTGTCCCTGCGCTCAAACACTGATCCGGGGAAGTGGGCAAACACCCATGACTGCAAAAGAGAAAATGCCAAAGTATGATGCTAATTATTTAACAACAAACGTTTTAACAATAATTAGAAAGAAATAACAATACCTGCAGAAGAGATAAATAACCAGCAACAGACTTAGCACCATTCCTACTGGCCTCCCCGAGCTGACCATACAAGTAAGCCAAAGTGGCAGCTCCCCAATTCCACCTTGATGCATTCTCAACATCTTCAAACAGAGACAAATACACAGCACCAATATATGTGTTGCTCTTGTCACAGAAAAGGGTCATGCCAATCAACCGCAGCATATAAGCTCGGCATGCAGGAACTTCATTGTTGGCCTCTACGTGTTTCTCCACAATAGCTTGGAGAAAGCTAAAGCGAAGAGATGGACCCCTACAAGCATCAAACTCCTCCATCACAAGCTCAATGTCCACATCAAGTAACTGAGCAACCGCAGGAGCCGCCTCTTCCCTAGTCGGGTTACCAAAGGAGAAGAACTCACCCTCTACGGGCAAGTGGAGTAATGCTGAGACATCTTCAAGTGTGATCGTCATTTCCCCCCAGGGTAAGTGGAAAGATGACGTCTCAGGATGCCATCGCTCAACAAAAGCAGAAATAATGCTCTGGTCAACACTCGGGCTTGTGCATTTCATCACCCACCGCAAACCTGCATTATGCACCGCACCCCTTATGTACCGAGCATGATGGACTACAGGATGACACATCCTCCCATGATTATAGGTCTTGAGCACACCTCTAGTCTCATAATTTGGCCGCTTGTATGACCTCCATATGTCACGAGCTATATGTTCGCCATACTTAGTCAACAAGCAAAGGTCAAACGGACCTCCCTCATACCACAACCTGTTCTCATCGTCCTCATCACCAGACTCCTCATCAAACTCCGCCTCGAGGTCAGCACCGACATCCTCCTCAGCCTCCTCCTCACCACTAGTCTCCTCCTCACCACTAGTCTCCTCCTCCGCCTCAGTGTCATCATCCGGCTGATCAGCCATAATCTCATCATCCTGCTGATCATGTACAGCAGGCTCTTGTTCAGCATTCCTACCCCTTCCTCTACCCCTTCCTCGACCCCTTCCTCTACCCCTTCCTCTATTAGCATCTTCTGACCGTTTGCGGTTAGAAGCATGAGTGGAGCTACGATCCCGTGGAGCAGTAGGTTCAGTAGAAGGACCAACAACACGGGCAGTTTTCCTAGGAGGCCTGAAAATTAAAAATACAAAAATTAATACTCATGCACAACAATTTATTAACATAAACAACAGTTTATTAACATAAACAACAGTTTGCTAACATAAAAAATAATTTATAAACATTCAGAGAAAATTCAGAGAGAATTAAAAAAAAATTGACAGGCTAACCGCACTTAAACTTGCGGTAGGTATAAAAGATTTGACAGGCTAACCGCACTTAAACTTGCGGTAGGTATAAAAGATTTGACAGGCGTACCGCACTTAAACATGCGGTAGGTATAAAAGATTTGACAGGCGTACCGCACTTAAACATGCGGTAGCCATAAAACCTGTCCGCGGTTTAGAGTGCGGGAAAGTCACGAAACCTCCTCCCATTGCAGAATCAAATCGAGGGACTGAAATTTAACACGAAATACAACCTAAGCCTCGAAAACTTGTAAGAAATAACTTACATTGTTGTTCTTCTTGTGGGTTATGGGTTGTTGTTGTATTTTGTGGGTTACTCCTTCTTGACTTGGTCTCCTTCTTCCTCTTCTACTTCAACTTCTTCTTCTTACTTCTTCTTCTTACTGGTTGTCCTCCTTTCTCTTCCTCTTCTTGACTTGGTTGTGGGTTTGAGAGACTTGATTTTGTGAGGGTTGAAACTTTTGAAATTGGGTGGGAGAGGAAGATGGTATACGGTTGAAAGAGGGGGGAGGGTTTGTAGAGATAAGGTAGTTTTTTTTTTTTTTAAATTTAAATTACTGAAGGGTATTTTAGTCTTTTCGCGTGTTTGGGGATGACGGACTTAGCAAAAAAGGGGGCGCAAATAGTCTCTGCCAAATTAATATTACTAATCTTATTTTGTTATTATTATTTTGTAACGCTAAACAGATTTAAATGCCTTGATTTTTGTTTTGTTTTAGGGCATATTCATGCTAGCAAAGAAGGAAGTCATGAGCGTATAAAAAAAGAAGAAACCTATCATTGATGAAGGGCGAATAGATGTTTGCAAACAATAAAACTTGCCTCGGACAATAAATGGATGGGAGTGAAGAGATGTGATGTTGAATGTTCCAAAGATGAGAGATATAGCTCCACGAGAAATAGAAGAGTGAAGTGTGATAAGAAAGATAAACAAATAATTGTAGGGCTAATTTTGTTGGTCTAAAATATTTTATTAGAGTATCTTTGTTTCGTTCTTTTCCATTTCAACATTTTCCACAAAACTAGAGTCTACCGTTTCAAAGGTTTTATGTACCGCTCAATTCAATCTTAAAACCATAACAAACACATATCGAAATCCATTTGTTTTGTTGCGACCCTCACCTGACATATCTATCAAACGCTACCTAAAATCACCTAGGCTTCACCCACACTAATATTCCAAATCCAAATGGCCCAACCCTAATTTTAAATGTAAAATTGTCCCTTGCCCATTCCAACCCTAATTTTAAATCTCCTATTCCATTCTCCCCCTTCCCTTACTATGGAGTATGGAGTCTAGGTTTCAACCTTTTCTCATCAACTCGCAATCGTGACTCTGAGGTTTCCCACAAGTTCCCTCTCCCTTTTCCTCCTCAACAAACTTGCAATCGTGAAAGGGTCAAGCTGAGGCTCGAGCTCAACCGGTAGAGGAGCTCAGAAACCACGTCAACGGAAACCAAGTCTTCCTCTCTGAATTCCCAGCACTTCATTCAATCACTGTAAGTCATTCTCTCTTATACCCGCCACCGATTCATTCGACCCTGCATAACAATACAACATTAGGGTTTTAGATTTTCCCTCATTCGTTGAAGTTGGAGATGTATGCCAAAAAAAAACTATGAACTTTTACTCTTCTGTGAATTTTTTTTCTTCTGATGAAGATGTTTTCATGATACTGTAGTAGGCTAGCATGGGGGTCTCATAGTGTAAAAAGTTTACAATTTTGTGGGTGCTTTTACTGAGTAGCTACGCGTAGTTGAGTTTGGGGTGGGCTTTCGAATTGCACAACATTTATCACACATTGAAACCATTTTCATTTTCTGATGAAAATTGATAGAAATTTAATTTGAGTAGTAGACAACCAGCATTAGGCTTTAATCAGCAATAGTCTAATAGTCATGGAGTCCTTCAACCAATGTTGTCAGACTCGCGAGTTAACTCGCTGACTCGGTAGACTCGCGAGTCTGCATAGGGAAAACGGGTGGACTCGTTGCCAGACTCGTTTTCTGGCAAGACTCGGTCTGACTCGGTAGACTCGCGAGTCATGACCGAGTCACCAAGTCAAGGTTTTTTTTTTTTTTTTTTATAATTAAAAATCCCTAATTTATAAAATTTCCTAAACCTAATTTCATACCTTTCGAGACCGTGTTCTACTCTCGCGTCTCCTCTTCCTCTCTCGCGTCTCCCTGTCCACTCTCGCCGCCGTCCAAGGGTGCGGGCCGCCGCCGCTGCGCCGCGTCTCCTTCTTTCTCCATCCCTGTTCGTGTTCTTCTTTTGGGTAAGCAAACTCCCCTGTTCTTTTCATCTTTCTCCATCCCTGTTGTTCGTGTTCTTCTTTTTTTTTTTATTTTTTTCATCTCAATTACTCTTTAATTGAGGATGATGACTACAAGTCTACAATACTCTCGCGTCTACTATGTTACTTCTCTGGTCTGATATGCTGATATTGATATTTATAGCCTTATAGCCTATATTAATTTCGAGCTTCAATAAAAGGCTGCATTAGAATGTGAGTTCTTTTGTTTTGTGGTACAAAACCACACTGTAGATCCATAATGCAGAGAAAATTAAATTTATAATGAGGTTATGAGATCACAATCCTTCCGGCATTTAAAGATATCTTGAATGAGCCATTGCCTTATATAAAAATTCCAAACAGAACAAACCCAGTGCAATCTACAAGTCCTCACTATGAGACTATCAGACCAAGAACTGGGTAATATGAATGTCCTTAAGGTGCTTGTCACAGAGAATACTAATAGTCTGGACTCTAGAACTAGAAGGCTAATTATTTGGGTTAAATGATCTGTGATTGTATTCGTAATGAATCAAGTCTTCAAGAAGTCCATTTAGATAGTCCATTTGGAACAAAGTCTTAGTCGATGATCTCAATTCTTGGTTTCTCTTTTAAGTATTGGTTTACTTTTTATATGATTTATTTATTTTTTATTCGATGCATTTTTCTTATTAGGACTTTTCACTTCGAATTAATCTTCTTACCTATTCAAATCACATTAAGTGCAATTTATCATCTTTTTTAAAGGTCTTGCTTTTCTTCCAATACGTTCATTCTTGATTTTATCTAGTATATTTACTTAGATATGATAGATATAAATAATGTTACTTTTCATGCAATAAGCCTAGAAGCATGAAATTGCAGAGGAGGTGCAAAAACAGTAATGATAAACTGCTGCTAAGAGCTGGGTTACTAATGATAGTCATAAATGTTATATTCACAAGCACATAACATATTTATATAGAAAGAATGCTAAATTAGCCTACATAAAAACAGGAACCTTAGTTCTACCGCTAATCTTACAGCTCTAGTTGTGAGGATTCTTGGTCAAAAACCAAATTAAAACCCCTCTAGAAATTTAAAAACAAAAAGGTATAAATTAGTGCAGCAGCCTCTTCAATATTCAATCTGGTAACTTTAGCGTCGGAAAATCTCACACTAAATGTTAGCATCCAAAAGCCCATTCTAAGTTTTGAAAGCTTTGCATCCACAAAGTTAACACTAACTTAGAGTCGCAGAGGCCAAATTGCTTTTTTAGAACTACACTAACTCTAATGGTTCCAGCAAGGAAAGCTTAACCAAATTGCTTGAGCTCCTTAATTGATTTGCAACTGACGACCCTCAAGATCATAGCTGGTCCGAGTATAGTATTAGTAGCTTGAGTCACAATGTATAAGGAATGCACTTCTCTTTCTCGTTTCCCTTAGTTTTTACAATGTATAAGGAATGCATTTCTCTATCTAGCAACTGGAGGCTAAACTGAACTAAATTTACTTTAGTATGGATTAGAATTGTCATCATTAGTAGTATCTTCAGTACTTTATCATTGCTTGCTATAAATGTTTTGTTGACAACTCGAATTCTTATACAGAAATCTTTTATAGGGTTGGCAATAACTAAGCAAACAACTAAAATGTATCCACAAAAGTGTCGATAACCAATATGCACTAGGTTCTGCTTTTCATAAAAATATGCTATGACTTTAGGTAGTGCCACAGTGATGGCCTATATAGGCCTCTTGGTAAGGGTCTGTTGATGTAGACTGTTAGCCTTTCAACCTGTTTAGAGATAGGCTAGTTGGCCTATTTAATGGCCTTAATATGAAATAGGCCTTTAAATGGCTAAGAGGCCAAACCGGGCTTATAAAAATACTAGGTCAGGCCTAAAAAAGGGCTATCATTGATACTCCAGACTTGGGCATTTAATTTGTACATCAGGCCTGGCCTGTATAAGCAAAGCCTAACCTGGCTGACTTCCATGCCTGAAATCAAACATATATTCCTTCCCCTTTGCTAACATTTCATCTCATTATTATAATTGAATTTGTTTCTTTTTGATAGAAAAAAATAGAATGGGAGTTGGCCGTGAAGTCTCAATTTCACTTGATGGAGTGAGGGACAAGAACCTTATGCAGCTCAAGAAGCTCAATATTGCTCTTTTCCCTGTTCGTTACAATGACAAATACTATGCGGATGCACTTGCTTCTGGCGAATTCACTAAACTAGGTACATTCAATCATTAATTGCTTCTTTCTCCCTTCCTATTTATTTTATCTTGCATGTTTCAATATTCATATTCAGATTCTATGGGCTAATAGCCAGAGGATATATTTGATAGATTGGTCCTTTTAACTGATGCTAAAACATACTATGAATTGTTCTTTGTTTCATTTTATTTGTATTTCCTTCGAGGTTTTCTGTAAGCCATACTTGGTTTCCTGTTCAGATTGCCCATAGCTTCCTACCAATATTAAAATGAGGTCAAAATTTTCTCTGTTGCTTGGTTAATATAATTCACAATTAGTATTTTCTTTCATCTGAAGATGTTTTAAATTTGTGTACTGCTATTAATCATTGCTTACAAGTTACAACTACAATTTACAATGTTGTCCCTTTACGTGTGAACTCTAATCCTTGGAGAGTGATTATTTTTTAATCCTAAAAAAATATTTTATCCGTTGGCCAAAAGTAAAGTGCTCTAGCACTCAAGTAATAGATAGCAAAACCCTTCAAATTTTGGTTCATATGTTTTTTTTATTATTGATTACTTCAATTTGCACTTGATTTTCTTCTGTAAATAATTTGAATTTCTTGTGTATTTCAGAATTCGTATGTGCTACCTTTTGCAATATCCTCTATTGTTATTTAGATTTACACTTCCCCACTCTTGTCCCCTAACAGCATGAAATAAGCACCCCTTTTAAGAGTTTGGACAAGAATATATGATAACATAGGATAGTTCTGTCAGTTTCCTTGGTAGATGCGGATTTTTGAATTTTATCTTTTTCTGCTTGATTTAAGGATCCCCCCCCCCCTCTTTGATTTGAAATTCTTCTTCACTTCTGATAGCATTTCTTCTTTTATCTGCTCAACTGCATTCTAAAAAAAGTTCACACTTAATTGGAATTCATGGCAAATCTTCAATATTTTATCATAGTATTACATTTTTCAGTTCTGAATTTTTTTGACGTGGCCGAGATCGAGATGCAAGCTTTACCTTAATCTAGCGAACTTGTTTGATATCTCTGCGCTAGTACCATAGTATGGTTTATGCATAAAAGTGGGATGGGTGTACAAGGACTTGTAGAGTGTATATTTAATAACATTACTTGAATTTGATGAAAAATATTTATGTGTATTTCATTCATAATACTTGACTAGACTACAATATATATAGACTAACAAAGAGATTAAAACAAACTAAATCTATCTAAACCTATCTCTATTTAAATAGATATCATCTCTATTTAAATAGATACTAATCTAAAATAGATAAACAAATCTTAACTATATCTCCATGAGATAAGACTCATAATAAACTAAATCTTAATAGATATTCAACACTCCCTCTCAAGCTAAAACTTACTTAGCTTTAAGCTTGTAACAAAATCTAACCCAAGAAGAAAATTATCTTAATAGATATCCCTTAATAATGACAGTCTTGGCGAATCTCTGAATTGAACAACCTTTCAAACTTCTAGTAAATCCATGGCGGCAAAAGACAACTTCTCATACTTGATCTGGCTGAAATTTGATGCAAGACAAAAACCAATTCTTTTGGAGTGTCGTAGGGTAGCTGAGCCAGCAAACAAGGGCGAAAAACCAGCAACAATACGCCCGAAACAAAACAAGGTTGAAGCAACAACTCACCAACAACAACCACACAGAAATAAAACATACTTGAGGTCGATCGATTGATGGCTTCTAAGACAAACAATGGTGTCAACTTTGACACAGACAACTCTCAAACATTAGAGAGTGGGCCAGCGCAACTCGTAGCTGAAGCCCTAAAACCAAAACCAATAACTCTCAACTAGAGAGTGGGTCAGCGCAACTCGCAGCTGAAGCCCTAAAACCAGAAAACCAAACAATCGAGACAAAACAAACGAAGGTGACACTGTCACCTCCAAAACCAAACCAAACCAAACCAAACTTGGCCAACAATGAGAGATGGCACAACACACGTCAAAACAGAGGATCCTTAAAACCAAACCTGGCTGATACACAAAGAGGACCAGCGAGAACAAAGCAGCGGAGATAGCGACGCGTGGACTTCACACGCAGAGAGATGGGAGGCGCGTGGCTTGGAATCCGGCGGCGGCGGCTGACTGTAGTCTCTAAGATATTTAACAATATCTAACACTTTCCCTCAAGCTAGATCATATATATCATATGCATAGCTTCTAACAAATAGTATTAACTCGAGAAGCCGCTGCTGCCGGAGAGAGAAATTCACACAACACTTCCCCTCAAGCTAGAGCATATATATCATATGCATAGCTTGTAACAAATATAATTAACTCGAGAAATCGCTGCTGCCGGAGAGAGAAATTCACACACAAACGGAGCACACAATGCAATGCGGTAATCAGAAATTGTAGAGACTTGAAATTGCCCTTCACCGCTTACTCTGTGTGAATACTTCACATGAATTATGAAAAACTGATTTTGAGAAATCACCACAGATGTAAGGATCTTTTTGTGGTTTCCACACCGAAAATTCAGCATCTGAAATCACACATTCCAACCCAACAAACAAGGACAACAACCAGAGGCTCAAATAAGAGCAGAAAAATACCACCAAGCAAGACGAACAAACGTACAAGAGCAAGAGGCTCCAAGAACATAAATCCTTATAATCTCTGATTGCAGTAATCAGAGTGCAGAAACAGAAATCTGAGACGCAGCTTCTTTCAATTCCAAAGCCACACATGCTTTAAATATATCTTCAATGGCTTTACTCATGTAGGGTCGGAGGAAATTTGATTCTTCTAGATCTTGAAAAACGTTAGTAACCTTAACTCCATACAGTGATATGGTGCTGCATATCATTGCGGCAACTTCATCAAGGGAATAACTAGAATATTTTCCTTCTCCAACTTTTTCTTCAATTTTATTAGCAGAAGTAACAAAAGAGATAACCTGAAATCACACGATAAAGAGCAAGGGGCTCCAAAAACATCTAACAGTACTCTGAATCTATGAAAAATTGAAAACGGCGGTGAAATAGACCAAATCACCGTGACTGTGGCTGACAAGAACGCAAGAACCAAGAGAACATGGCGAACCTTTCTGTGGAAGCAGCGTCACGAACGACGGCTGGGAAGGCAGCACGTGGAAGGACGTTGATTTGATAGTGGTTGAACATTACTAGGGTTCCAATACAAAGGGGACCATAATCAGGAAGAAACGAGGCCGTAAGAAAACGGCTAGAACTAACAAGCGGAAGCAAAGTACGAAAAATAAACCCAAGAGATTTGGAAAGTCACCATGAGGGGGCTCACGGGGGAGGTGTTGTGTGAATTTCTCTATCCGGCGGCGGCGGCTGACTGTAGTCTCTAAGATATTTAACAATATCTAACACTTCCCCTCAAGCTAGATCATATATATCATATGCATAGCTTCTAACAAATAGTATTAACTCGAGAAGCCGCTGCTGCCGGAGAGAGAAATTCACACAACACTTCCCCTCAAGCTAGAGCATATATATCATATGCATAGCTTGTAACAAATATAATTAACTCGAGAAATCGCTGCTGCCGGAGAGAGAAATTCACACACAAACGGAGCACACAATGCAATGCGGTAATCAGAAATTGTAGAGACTTGAAATTGCCCTTCACCGCTTACTCTGTGTGAATACTTCACATGAATTATGAAAAACTGATTTTGAGAAATCACCACAGATGTAAGGATCTTTTTGTGGTTTCCACACCGAAAATTCAGCATCTGAAATCACACATTCCAACCCAACAAACAAGGACAACAACCAGAGGCTCTGATACCAACTTGAATTTGATGAAAAATATTTATGTGTATTTCATTCATAATACTTGACTAGACTACAATATATATAGACTAACAAAGAGATTAAAACAAACTAAATCTATCTAAACCTATCTCTATTTAAATAGATATCATCTCTATTTAAATAGATACTAATCTAAAATAGATAAACAAATCTTAACTATATCTCCATGAGATAAGACTCATAATAAACTAAATCTTAATAGATATTCAACAACATTATTCATGTTGCATGCAAGTTCACATTCATCATTGAAATACAATAGTAACCCTTAGATTGGTTGTGATGCTTTCTTTCAGCTTACTACAGTGACATTTGTGTTGGGGCAATTGCGTGCCGGCTTGAGAAGAAGGAAGGTGGGGGGCAAGTTCGGATTTACATCATGACTTTAGGGGTTTTGGCACCTTACCGTGGACTTGGTATTGGTAAGAAAGAAATTTATCATCTAGTTATGACTCTTAGCTGCATACTCGCCACTGTGTGACAAATACAGGTTAAGAGCCTGTTAAGGTGCAAGCTTCCTATGAAGAGCATTACAGTCATTTTCAAAATCTGTTACTTCCTTTAAATCATGTACCATGCTTTTTATAAAGTTGATAGGCACAGGTTTTCTGATATGAATCTTGGGGTTTATGCAGGAACAAAACTGTTGAATCATGTTCTTGATCTCTGCTCCAAGCAAAACATTTCTGAGGTTTACTTGCATGTGCAGACAAACAATGAAGATGCCATAAACTTTTACAAGAAATTCGGCTTCGAAATTACAGAAACAATCCAGAACTATTACACAAACATCACGCCACCAGACTGCTATATTCTCACGAGGCTTACAGCTCCAAGCCCAACCAAGAAATAACATTTTAGTGCCGGTCATTTTGGGGAGACTCATCAGAGTTTGTTGCATTATTTTATTGGGTTTTTCTATGGGTGTACTGCACTTAAGCTTGCCATTTCCAATATTACTAGAGTTTAAAGTTAGCATAACATTAGCACACAAAGAAAGCACTTGGAGATCTCTTGCTAAGGTACTAACTTAGTTGTTTTATCTCCAGGCTCTCAATCTTCCCCGTTTAAATATGATTTTTGAATTTCTTATGAGTGAGTCTCTTGGGGAACAAGTATCAAGAATGGTGACGCATAGATAAACTATAGAAACCATATTAATGAATGGTAAACTTATTTTAGTTTTTGCGTTCTAATGAGACTTGCACTAGTTGGAGTTACCATAAGCGCTTATGACATAAGCACTTATTTATATGCTATTTGAAAAAATTTATTGAAATAAATTGAAAATAAGTTGTATATAAGTATACGATCTTTTTCATAAGCTATCTTGAGTAGCTTATGAAAATAAGCTCAAAACAGCATATGGTAGGCCATAAGCTTTTGCTTACCCAAACACTTGCACAAGCGCTTATGCTATTATATAAGCTCAAATAAGCTATTTAAAATGGGGCTAAAGTCTTAATGAACATTTTGCATAATGGATGAAGTTTTTTTTGTGCTAGTGACTTTCGTAATCTTGCTCATACTGGATTTGATTTGGGATTTACACTAAAAGAAAGCTTCAATATTTGGACCTAGATATTTGACAGCAAACTTATAACTCGTCGTAACAATATAATTATCATCGTTTATGTCAGTCTAACTAAATGGCTACAAAATGCTAACAATTTTTACTTTAATATTCTTTTTCCAAATTGATTATATATTAGCTCTAATTTTATAAAAAAATTGCTAGTTTGTTACAAACATGCATAACTTTTAATTGTTAATATAATTAAACACATAATAATTTTGTGAAGAATCTTAATTTTTTATATTATTATATAACTAAAATATTTCAAATATAAATAGGAGTACTTTTATGTAAAATTTTTGAGTGTTTCGTTTGGTATTCTCAGTTCCACATTTTTTCACAATATCAAATTATACCGTTGTTCGAGGACTCCTATATCCTATTTTATTCCATCTTAAAAAATATAACAATCACATAACATAACTAATATGTTTTGTTCCAACTTGTTTACCAAACCAAATGCTTCCTAAAACAGTTTCACATTTTTATTTTTACATGCTAAAAGAAAATTAGATTAACTTTATCTAAAGCTAAATATTAGTTTTGCTTTTGACGGAGCATAAAGTTGCATCCGGTACTAGTTTATACGTATGGGTTTATTTTTACTTCTGGTTATGGTGAGGGCTGAGGAGGAGAAGATGGTGAAGGTGGATGGTTGATGGTTATGGAGGGGCGGGGGGGTGGGAGAAGTTGATGATGAAGGTGAGTGGTGATGGAGGAGGTTGGGAAGGAGAAGATGATGAATGTGGAATTGGGGGAAGAGAGATTAAGATTTTTTTTTACATCGGAAAGATAAATTGAATCCTCTAAGGATTGATTTCTGGACCTCGATCCCTTAACCGCCCCCACCTAACCCATATGTCCCCACTTGAGCTATCATTCGTAGATGAAGAGAGATTAAGATAAATTAACGTGATGTGTAAGTATTAAAAGGATAAAGTTTTGTTAACAAACTATTTAAAGTGTAAATGGAGTGGAGAGATGAGAAATATATGAAGAAAAGAAAGAGAAAGAAAAAGATGACGAGTCATATGATTAAAGGAAAAAAGAAAGATAAATAAAAACTGAGGTGTAAATAAAGTGAAAGTGTAAATGAATCATAACTCTATTAAAAATCACCTCAAATGCCAAGTCATTAAAATTTTAATACACGGGTGTTACATCAATTTTGCTCGACATGTGACAGAATAATTATTCTTTCACACCTAAAAATCGAGGTGAAAAGAGGTGGGGGAGGAGAGAGATATAAAGAAAAGAAAAAGTATGAGAGAGAAAGTATAATATGTGATAGATGATAAGAGGAGAGTGATAGAAATAAAAATAAGCGGAAATGAAGTAAAGAAAAAAAATGAGGTGTGAGTATATCATTGTTGACATATGGCATATTGACCGATGCTCCTACTCGCGAGAACTAGTACCACGATTTCCTCTGATTGTAGTGATATTTTTGCAACTTTATTCCAACAATGAACTAAAATCGAAAAAAAATATTTAATACATATAAAAATATTATTAAATATAATTTACGAATAAATAAATAAAAAAATCACCGAATGAAAGTGATAAGAGCTGACGACATATGAGTTGAGGAGGGGAAGGTCTAAGGATCAATTCCTGAATGATGCAATTTATTTTTCCGACGTAGAAAAAAAAATAAACTATGCATAAACTCAAATACATACAATTATTAGTTTCATTTAAGCCCATTAATGGATTTGTTTTAAAAAACCACATGCTAAACAAATATGAAGAAAAAACAGGTTATGAAAATACTGTTTTGTGAGAGAAAAAAATATTTAGTTTTAGCAAATGACATGAAACCCACGTCTTAAAACATTGTAATCTACGTGATGATTGGTTAAATATCAGATTTTGTCATTTATCAACTAAACATCACTAAATCGTTTTTATTTGGGTTTTCCCTTCAATTCAAAATGTAAAAACCATAGAAAAGTAATGCATCTCCCCATATGTCATAAATTGCATTTATCACAAACTCGTGTATCTTAAAACCTATACAAGAACTTATAGTTGAAATAAATATAATTTAAAGTGCAACGTTAAGCTGATAACAGAATCATTGCATTGAACACATATCAGCATGTAAACATTGAATCTGACCCAAATATACTGGAAAAGCAAAAGCACCAGGCCAACAGATAAATTGCAATATAGTCTATTCATCTAAGTGATGTTTGAATTTGATGTTAGCAACCACATTAAGATAAAAAGTTAAGATGAGAATTCATTCACATTGCATTCAAGTATACATACCTATATGAATAACGAGTCTCAAAATTATATAGCAAAATCCAAATGCTGTGAACCCAATCAATTATGGCACCAAAAAAAACTATGGTCAGGCTTACAAAATCAATAGTAACCTATGAAAGTATATCTTCATCAATCTTGAAATTAATGTCTTAAGCCTATTTGCATTTTGCATCATCAGTCACATTACTTTTCTATACTTTAGGTATCATCTATCATCCTTTTTCTGTCTACCATCCTCATCTAAAATATATCTTCTGTACTAGGTTTTGAAGCATACTACCCTTAACAAACACATTTTTCAGATGAACTGGGCATTTTGTCTTCCTTCGATTTCCCAACATTATCCAATGCTTCATCAGCTTCTGTTGTTGCCTGAAGGAGGTCCAAAGGAGTGGCTGCTGGATCCAACTCTCGACAGCCCTTCGGAGCATTATGAGATTCTTGTCCTGTCAGCGAATAACTCGGAACCTGATGAGAGAAGCAGAACATCTCCACTTTAGGAATTTTCCTTACCTGACCATGGCTGTGCCTGCGAAACACCGTCTTGAAACCGTTAACCTTAACAAGTGGAGCAACTAAAACACCTTCCTCCTCACTGAAATCTTGAAGCACCTCCACCATATCATACTTGTGTACCACTTCATCCGGAGTGTTTTCATTCCAATCAAGAGACCAGTTCTTATAGAGTGCCCAGATTTCCCCCTTTCCGGGAAAGATGCGAAAAACTCCTCTGCCTTTTGTCCACCTTACCTTGTGTGAAAATGAATTTAATGATTCAGTTATCTCATGCCTGCCAAGCCTGAAATCCCCACAAGTTTTGTAAAAACCAGAACCTACCCAGTTCATTGGGCCCAATTCACTGTTGCTTCGAGAGTTAAGCCAACTGATCTGTATTCTAAACGGCTTCGCGGAGATCACCTTGTGAATTCTAGCATAAAATCGAGGCATTCCATCATCATCATCATAAGCAGCCCAAACCTGGTCCTCCTCAAAGGAATTTTCAGATCTATCCAGGTCAAAGTTGTGAAAATCAGGATCTGGAACACTGATAGCAACATATGCTTGCTTCTTCTTTACACTTTCACCAATAGAATCACATTTCATATAATTATTACTATCAAAATTGGAGCCTCCATGCTTCTCTGGGCCAGTTGTTTTCTCATCAAATGTGCTTTTCTGCCTTATATGTCCTTTGTCATTCTTTCTAGCCTTAGCTTGAGCTGCTGATCTCCATTCTTGAAGTTTCTTGCGAATTTCAAACTGTGCTTTATTGATCAACATGGTCCTTGTCTCAAAAAGGGACAACTCTCTCATGTGATGCTTTATAGCTACACCTGGAAATCCATAAGTCCTTTCTGTTCCCATGTTAGGTTTTCCAGATCCCAAACTGGTTGCTCCATCTCGCATGGTCATATGATTTGCCCTGTACAAGTGAATATCATCTATCCTTATTTTCTCCATAGGGGTTTCAACGTTACTAAAAGAACCATCAGACGCCTTATACATGTTATTCTTCTCCCGCGCAGCAATTGATGCGGCTCCTTCAAATTTTCTTCTTTTCTCGCCTGATTGCTTCTTAAAACTTGCAGCAGTAACAGACGACGATCCATCTGCACCAAGAAAACCAGGCATTCTTGAGGGAGGACCACGCTGGAAGCTTGTATTGTTAAAAGAAGGCATGCCTGCAGAACTGCTGGATTTCTTGTCTTGAGAAACTGCAGAAGTTCTTCCCAGATTGATGGGGTGATTCTTCTCCCGCGAAGTAATTGATGCAGCTCCTTCAAATTTTCTTTTCTTGCTTGAATGCTGCTTACTTGCAGCAGTAACAGACGACGATCCATCTGCACCAACAAAACCAGGCATTCTTGAGGGAGGACCGCGCTGGAAGCTTGTATTGTTAAAAGAAGACATGCCTGCAGAACTGCTGGATTTCTTGTCTTGAGAAACTGCAGAAGTTCTTCCCGGATTGATGGGGTGATTCTTTCCAGCATGATGTTGAGACTTCTGATCATGTTTCCGAGAAGCCGAATTAGATGACTTAACAGCATTAGGAGGCGGACTCTTCTCTATAGCCTTAAAAGCTTCCTTACAATTGGGACATAGGAGAATTTGATCCAAATAAACCCTGAGATACTCAAAATGTACCTTGCAACGACTACAGGAACTCCAAAAGGTACCCGACATTTTATGTGGACGAGGAATGGAGGGTGAAGGTGGTGCCCGGGCATTATTATTTCCAGTTCTCCCATCTGAGGTTGCATTCTTCTTAGGATTATTAGAACCACTTGAACTGGGTGCTTTTGATTGAGCCCCAACATGGTTGGGAGCATTATGCTGAGGTCCACCCACATTTGAGGTTGCATTCTTCTTAGGATTATTAGAACCATTTGAACTGGGTGCTTTTGATTGAGCCCCAACATGGTTGGGAGCATTATGCTGAAGTCCACCCACACTCCTGATGTTGTTGTATGCTAGTCTCTTGGCCTTATCAGATAGTAAGCTCCATGCCTCTGAAACAAGCTTAAATGCACCCTCTGCACCTAAAGACCTATTTTTGTCAGGGTGAAGACTGAGAGCCAATACCCTGTATTTCTTTCTAATTGTCTCCTCATCAGCAAAGGGATCCACTCCAAGTATACCATACCAATCCATTTGTCCATTTATTTTATTCTCAGCAGAGATATAAACATTCAGAATTGACAGAAACTGGGGAACACCCTCCAGTGCAGGATACAAATTTAGAGCCTTGAGAGCAAACTTTTTTGCACCAGCATATTCCCTGAGAGAAAATTTCTTCTCAGCTATTTCCTTGGCCCTAGCTGCCTCATCTTTGTTGCAATCCATATATTCCCAGTTGTCTCAACTCTCAATATGTTGCTCTGTCACCTAGCTAAAAGACATGAAAGAATTTAACAATTAGAGCTTGATTCTATAAACATGAAAACTTTGAATTAATGAACCTTCAATCATGCCACACCCAAAGAAGAACAAAAAAACATTGAGAGATGCCCCTAAAATTCTTTAGGTAGCGAATAAACAATTACAAGTAAGCCAGCATTTCAGAGTTCTCTGTCACAAATATAGCAAACTAGTAATGGATAAATCAATGGTGCAAGCAATTCAAGAATTCAACAGCAATTCAAGTATCCAACATGAACTACAGTCATGTTTTCTGTCATAAGAGATTCCTTGTCAATGCTAAAGGCTTTCCAAACACCAGAAACATAAAGTTCATACAGCATACTTCACAAGATTATTTTAACAAATGAGGCCCTACTCAACTTCTCACTCAAAAAATTTAGTCAGCAACGGTATTTCTTATACAAGCAAGAGTATTGTTAATGGCGAATGACACTATGGCAGAAAGCCAAAAACAGAACATATTTGACAAAGGCAGATGCTGGATGGCAGATTATGACAGACTATCGGCCATGGCGGCTTGCTAGAATTCTCCAATGAGAATCGGCCATGGCGGATATTTGACAACACTACAAGCAATCAAATTTAATTAAAAATCATGGAATCATAATGATGTGAAGACAAACTAGATTAAGCGTCTGGGAAAGTAAATGGACAGTAAGTTCTACATTTTCTTTCTCTAAATATCTGGACAAGTCAATCCCTACCAACAGTCAAAAAAATAAGAGAAGGGGAAAATTTTAAAAAATTTAATGAACCGATACATTCAGAGACGTTAGACACAAATAAGAACAGATGTTTCCAAAAAAGGGGCAAAACAGATATGACCAACATTTATATGATTGAAGCATAAACTTATTATATATCTAACATCAAAATTCTAACATATTTACAAAACATGAAACTAGTAAATGTCAAATCTCAGAATTTATAAAAAATTGATTCTTGTTTACAAGAGTTCTTTGTTTTTAAAAAACATACCATATATTAAGAAGCTCTTTCTTTCCACACTAGAAAAGAAAGACAGAAACTATGACAACTGTTGGCAGCATTTTCAAGTATTGCCATCAGTTAAATTCGATTTTCCATAATGCAGCAACTAGTAAACCAAATATTCAAGAAAATTCTATTCATAGATTACCATGAAATACTTCTATGGATTCTATTCACACTCACATATCGAATAACAAATGTGTACAATTCTATTCCCTCTGAGATCACTAAGGCTGAGAGCTCACTAACTCTTTTAAAACTAAGGGCAACTGAAGTAAATTTGTTTCAATATCCCTCCTCTCCCCTCATAAACCAAACAAGAAATGAGTTATTTCCCCGCACTCCACTCATCTTAACCAAACATGATAACAATAAAAATCTCCCCTATCATGCCCTCTCTTCCCCTCCCCAGTCCCCTCCATCAAAATCTCCCCCGTCCCCTCCATCAAAATCTCTCCTATCATGCCCTCTCTTCCCCTCCCCAGTAAAAATCTCTCCTATCAAGCCCTCTCTTCCCCTGCCCTCCATCAAAATCTCTCCCACCCCCTCCCTTCCATTGAACCAAACACACCATAAAAGGGGAAAACAGAACTGAACCGCAAAATGTCATGAATATACAAAAGATTATACTAACTAGAATCATTTTAAAAATATTTTCAACCCATTTGAAAACTCAGCTCAATACAGCAAACCTTCATTTTTTCCGTTCCTTTGGAGACAATATCAAAGTCTAAAGTAACAACTAACAACACCAAGTCCTTTCAATACCAGAGGAAAAAAAAGAGAAATCTCAATAAATATATAAAACCCTAGAATTCAATTCTTGATAGCAATCACAAATCATCTGATAAACACAATTCTTGACCCACACAAACAGAACAAAGACAGCTACAGAAAAGAATTCAGACAAACTCATGTATCTCGCTAACAAAGAACAACGTTGAAAAACTAGGATCTACAGGGAAATCACATGCATTTTCAAAATAACAAACAACGGTCGAAATTCAAAATGGAAAATTTCTGCAGTTCCACTCAGCATAAACTGAAACCCCAAATTTCGAAGCAACCCCCAATCTAACAAGCAATTCAAAAGCAAAAAGGAAGCATTTTTGAAGGTGATAACAATGGGGAAGTGATGAAGGAAGTGAAAAACCAGCATTTGAGAGTACCTGAGACTGTGACTGTGAGTGGAGTTTTGGAATTTGAATATGAAAAGACACAACCACCATGTACAATGACCTCTCTATCTATCAAAATGCTAGGGAAGATCCTAATTGCCCCCAAATTACATATGAGAATGGCCTTTTGTATCCCTATCTTTTACCGTTTAACCCAAACACAACTAACTATGGTTAAATTTTAACTCATGGTTAAATTTTAACTATGGTTAGCTAGATATTAACAAATAGGAGAATGGGCCAAAATGTTACTTAGCCCATTTTTCTTAATTATCCATTTCTAGAAAGGAAAATTGGTTAAGTAACATTTTGGGCCGAGCTCTTTATTTTGATTTTTCATTTGAGTAGAGTTAAAAAATTATCTCTGTACTTAAGGAAATAAAAAGAGAGTAAAACATATAGCGAAATAAAGAAGACACAAATAATAAAAAAAGGAGAAATGTGATAAAAAAAAAAAAGACATACCTTGAAGAGAACACTCCTAAGATTACCCTGCAGCACAATAGTAACCCTTCGTTTGCGTCACGCAAAACTCTCAAATAAGTTTTTTTTTTTTTGAAATGTTCAAAGAAGTGTTAATCTTAAACTTTTGTCTCAGATTTTCTTTGATGATCCGAAAATATGAGAATAAGCTCCCTTATATAAGGGAAGAAGAAGAAAGAGGTGAGAAGTTTTGGCAATGTGGGACTAAAAAGAGTTGACTAATGGTTGACTTCACTGTAAAATTTTATTTTATTTTGTTAATTTTAGCGTGTCTTTTAACAATCCAAACATTGGAATCACGTCTTTGTCCCCAAATCATAATTGTAGATATCAACAACATCTTTCAAATGTCACAAGTTTCAAGCAAAATGGTGGTCTACAACTCTAGACATGTCCTTGAATACATCTCCTCCATGAACATGCTGTAGCAACATCTTAATTTTGTCTTATAAGCTGAACATCACTGAGTATACACCTAATTTAGCTCTTGGATTATTCATAACAGTTGTAGAATTTTGTCCTAACTTTTCTACTAGATAAAGATCATCCCAATATCATTTATATGGCGTAAAATACGCTCAATATAGTGAAAATGCACCAATTTTCCTTTTCAAAATAAAACATGTGCAATTCATTCAAATTTAATTCTTTTAAGATCAAATTTATAACTGAAGACCTCACTCCAATAAGCTTAGGAAGCACTTAAAGTCATTTCACACCTTCCTTTCTAGTTACTTTTTTTTTTATTTCCATATTTTTCTTCTTAAAAAACTTGGACAATTCATTCAAATTTAATTTTTTTGAGATGAAGTTTATAAATGCAGATCTAGACCCACTAAAATAAGCTTAAGAAACACTTGAAATCATTTAACACCTTTCCTTCTTGTTACCTTCGTTGGAAGCTTTTTGATCCAATAACCCTTCAAAATGGGGGAAGGAAGAGATCCCACTAAGCTTCCTCCACGAGTTCCAACAAGAATGCCTTCGAATTTGCGATGGCGTAAGAGAAGAATGAGGAGGACATGACCTAGATAATGTGGAAGGAGGTCTAGTACATGGCGACGCTGCAAACAACCACTTTCTTCTCTGCTTGTGAGGACTTTGTTGAAGGTGGTTGGGGTGTGGTTAGGGTTACGATATCTACAATATTAGAGCATAGCAAAGACTAGTCATAGTTGTTATAGTTAGTGGGTTCCCCCTTTCAATTTTCCTAATTAATTTTGTTATTTTTAACTAATTATAAGCTATTATAAAGTGGGTGTAGGATTAGCTTACTTTAATATGAACTCTACTACGAGTCTAAATAGCATACATGTATGATGTTACATTTTGTTAAATAATAATCAGAGTTTTATCTCAGTTCACATGAGTCACACTTACTTTAATGGTACTAGAGCTTATCTTCTAGATCTACCTTCTTTGAGTAATGATGAAGAACAAAAACGAAGAAAGAGGATCTGCTAATCTAAGTGGAGGAGGACATCGTATCATGGATCCTTCACAAGATCCAGTTAGTATGTAATACCCTGATTTTTAATTCTAAATTATTTTAAAGAATTTTAGAGTTTTAGTGTTTAATAAATAATCATTTAATGAAAGATATGAGTTAAAATTTAGTAGAAAGTACAATATGAGAAAGTATAGAGAAAGGGTTTAGATGCAATTAAGAGAAGATTAAAAAATGAAAATAAGAGAGAGAGAGAGAGAGAGAGAGAGAGAGAGATATAGCATCATTATGAAGAAAAAAAAGGAAAAGAAAGAGAGAGAAAGAAGAGAGAAGGGAGAGAAAAAAAGACATTAAAAGGAAGAAGAAGATATAGGGTAAGGATTACATGGAGGAACAAAAGCAAGGAGAGATTAAGAACTTGGCAACCTTTTACTCAAGAGGATGAAGGTCATAATGGAAACCCCTAAAACATTATTATTTGTGTTTGGGTCTTTGATTTGAGGTTGTATGATTCTAGGGCTTGCTCTATTAGGAAACATTAAGGAAATTAAAAGAGGAGCATAATCACCAACACAATAATATAACGTGAAAAAACTCCAAAGGCAGACAAAACCCACAATGATTTTCAAAACTGTCAACCAAAGAATAAACACTATGTGAAAATAATTACAACACATAGACTTCACTCTGAACCACATGCTCACATTCTCCTAAACAAATATTTAAACTGCATCTCACAATACTCTAAAACAAGAGCATAGGAAAAATACAAATAACATATTTCCCGGTGCCTTGGACTCAATATCCTTCATCATTCTAGGCAATGTGAGACTTCTCAAAGATGTTTTTCTTGACCTATTCCTTCCTTGGTCACCATTATCAATGTGAGACTTACATTGCAATTAATCCATCCACCTAATTGCAAGGATCATCAACCTTCATTGTCTCCATCGACAATCATAGTTTTGTCTTAACCGAAAATAATAATTATCATTGTATATATCGTCAAAGAGAATTATTATAATCCACCAATCCACCATAACGAGTACACTTAACTTGAAACTATACCATAGCAATAACTTCTACATGTTGAAACCATGTTAAAAATTTATGGTGCAACTTCTATGTTGGCTTTCTCCGAAAGTGCATCAGCCATCAGCATAACCACGCACATTGCATCAATGCCAACCAATAGTCGTGGACTACACCACACACCTTGCTTTCATGTCAACTAATGTATATGTGCTTTCACCACATACCTTGCTGTTGGGGTTGATTGCAATGTAAGTCCCACATTGCTAATGAAGGAGAAAAAAGATCAAGTTATGCATCTTGGAGAAGTCCCACATCGCTTAGATTAGTGAGGGGTGGGAGGGTTCAAGACTATATATAGGGATCTCAGACTCCTTGTTTCAACACACCAAAACACCAAAGATGTAGCACCTGAAAACACTTTAAGTTTATATTTGTGTTTTCTTTTTCTCTTATGCTCTTGTTTTAGAGCATTGTGAGATGTAGTTCAAATATTTACTTTGGAGAGTGCAGGTGTACTGGGGTCTTGGGGTGTGGTTGAGAGTGAAGTCTATGTGTTGTAACAATTTTCACATAGTGTTTATTCTCTGGTTGTCGGTTTTGACAACGGCCGTGGTTTTTCTCCGGTTTTGGAGTTTCCACGTTATATTCTTGTGTTGTTGATTGCGCTCCAGGTTTATTTTACTTCTTCAGCTGTGTTATTTCCTAACACTTGCATCCATGTTGACCAATGCTCGTCGGCCACATGGAAAATTTTCTTTACATGCTTAGAATGTTTTCTATTACTTTTAACATGCAACTACTTTTATGTAAACTATTTCGTCTTGTGTGCGCTTTTTACTGTGTAACCATTTTTTGCCCTTACAGGTATCATCCATCGAAAGTCATTCTTTTCGAGCTGGGAACATCCACATCACTGTGAGACTAACTCTTGTACCATAAGACTAAAACTGGAGACCTTGCTTGAGGAGAATCAAATATATACCACTTATACCAACCACCCATTGGTTTTTACCGTGTAACTTGAACATAAATAAAAGAAGTATATATATATATTTACTATAATATTACCATATATATTCCTAAAATTATTAAATAATTATAAACAACTGAAATTATATCACAAAGTATTTTTCTATTAGTTTTAAAATAAAATTATTTTCATGCAAAACATTCATTCCCGTGCGAGATTTTTTATTCTGTAATTTGAACAAAAGTAAAAGAAGGCTATGGAGACACAAGGTAATTGAAAGGATACGAAACTAATCCCTCGACCAAGAGTGAATTAACCACTAGAGATTATGATTAGATAATGTGTATATATTAAGCACAAGGAATAAATATCAATCATTAAAAGGAAACTAAAATATAAAATATATAAACAGGGTTCATATCATTAATTACATCACAACATTTGATAAAGATGTTTAACCAATCGTAACGCACATGAAAAGCATGGAAATCCTAATTGTGGCAAACATCCCGATGAAAGAAGAAGAGATAAACCAATAAAGGGGCATTCTCCATCTTGGATCTGCCTATGGAGTATTTGTTTTCTCGTTCCTCTGCTACTACGACCCTCTAGGATGAAGTCTAGTGATCCAATAACAAGTCGTATGTGTTAGAATGACCTAGGAACCTCTCTCATACACGTAAAGCACATATGGGCCTGTTTCTAACGTAATTTACTAAATCTGTGGTCGTGCCTAATGCCTCCATGATTGTGCTCATTTAAATCACTATAACATGGGTGTCGCCAAAATCTTGTACGACTCTTCCCCTTTGTTTGAGATCTTTCACTCGGCACATTCATTTTCTTGACGATCCGACCGGTCAAATTGAAGATCTGGAAGCATTGAGTATATCCAAATTTCAGCTCGATCGAACGATGCAATTATCTGCAAGAGACATTCTGCGACAAGTACTTAGAGTAAGCAACTTGTTGAATTCACCAAATGCCTGTTTTCGCCTTTTCTTTCCATGTTTTTCCACTATTTTTCCTTTTCCCATTTTTACCTGCATATTTCAAATCTGTCATAGAGCACATACATTATGTAAACATAATTCAATAGTAGGGTACAAAACCATAGGAAAAACATAGTAGAAATCATGTATTTTAGGCCCGCATAAGATGTCCACTGCGATTTTACACTATATATCCCAACGTGCACGAAAGGAAGACGCAACCTAATACACATATGATAGAAAATCATGTACAATTACTTATGAAATTTTGGGATGAAATTACGCATATGCCCTCATATTCTTAATCAGACCATAGCTCCATTTCTCAGGCTCGTTTTACCGTAACCACCATCTAGTCCAAGAACCTTCGTGCAAACACCTACAACCCTCACACGCTCCCATAACTTCAACCCACTTCAATTAAGATTGATTTTATGAAAGATTGAGTAAAATATGAACATGCCTGATTTTAGAAAGATTAGATAATCAGTGAAAACATAAAAGAAGGACAATGTGTGTAGATCTCGATCTATCTTTTGTCTGCTTCGTTTCTAGCAAAGCTACACTGCCATCTTCAATTTTATTTATTACATTGATTTACTCCTTCGGTTCCTTCTCTCTCTTCATCCCTGGAAATCAAAAGCTCCAATTTTGTATGCTCCCACTTCAAGCCGACTAAACCCTGTCATTTAAAAAGAAATTGAAAACTACACATAGAGAGAGTACATTCCGGAATATTTGTTATGGACCTAGAAGGAGAAGATGGTTACTTTCGTCTAAGGAATTTACTTTGTTCAAGAAGTCTGTTTTTTTTTTCCACTATTAGCAACATGCTCTTATTTATAATAAATTTCTCAATAGTTTGCAAACTATATTCCAGTCACTTAATGAGAATGCCCACAACTCACAATTGTTCTCTAATGTTGGGGAAACTAATGTCTCATTCACTTAATCAACTATTAGCAACATGCTCTTATTTATAATAAATTTCTCAATAGTTTGCAAACTATATTCCTGTCACAAGAAAATGTTCACAAAGCATTGAAATTAAATGACAAATTATATGGGTAGAGTTCATAAGGTAACATAATGAGATATAACTTACTACCATTGTTGTTGTTATTTTTTAAGATGACATTCAGTTCTTGCTTGAACAACATCTGATTTATCATGTGGCAAACGAATCAGATGTGTATCTTTTGTAGGTTACCTCTTCTAGTGGCCAGTGGAGAGGGAATGCGATGTTTACTTGGATGATGGTGATTTTATGAGAATGACTGGTTTTTGTAGTTTGGTTGCAACCGGCTGTGGTAAATCGTAACTTCCTCACAATGATCCTAGCCATTAATTTTTTTTGACAACTCAATGATTAATTTTAACAAATTATCAGTACATGGTTTGAAATCATACGTATTTTAGAGTCCACCCGAAATGAACTTAATTTATCTCCCTATTTATGTTTTGAGGAGTGTTAGCAACACTCACTTTAACACTTTCTCTTCGATTGATTGAAATTCATGTGTCATACTAAAGTAGAAGTGAGATTGATACTTTTAATGAACCTATATAAATTTCAATCAATCAAAGAGAGAGTATTCTAGCACAAATCCTTAGCGCGAAATATACCCAAGTACTTCGAAGACTAAACAATATAAGTCCCACGTTCTAATGTTGATGAAGGAAGAAAGAGGTCAAGGAAAACATCTTGAAGAAGTCCACATTGCCTAGCATGGTGAAGGGTGGGTGAGACTATATAAATATCTCAAGTTCCTTGTTACAACACATCAAAAACCAACACCTGGAAACACTTTATTCTTATATTTATGTATTTTTTTTAATCTTATGCTCTTGTTTTTATGGTATTGTGAGATGTAGTTTAAATATTTGCTTTGGAGAGTGTGAAAGTATTGGGGTCATGGGTGGATAAGAGTGAAGTTTATGTGTTGTAACAATTTTCACATACAGGTTATTCTCTGGTTGTTGGCTTTTATAACTGTCGTGATTTTTCTACGGTTTTGGAGTTTTGCGCGTTATATTCTTGTGTTGTGATTGTGCTCCTGCTTATTTTATTTCTTCAACTGTGTTATTTCTTCGTAGTGGTATCAGAGCCTCCGGGTCGATGAGATAATAAGATATAACATTCTTTGTATGTCATGTGGTTGCAATAGTGTTTGATCTTCCACATTAGAAAAAAAGTGTGACATCGTGAAAATGCTGAAGAAGTTTGATATCACGAAAGTGTTGTTATATAAAGGTTCTGCCTAGTAAAGGCTTAATGCTTAAGCGCTTCCATTGTGACTCATCTATCTTTCCTAAGAACTTATCTGGTGCACACAGTTGAAAATTTGGTTTACCACAAGTCATGGATGAGCCGATGCAACTAAGATTACACGAGTTCTTGGCATGTAAAGAAATTTTTTCCAATTGGCACATACACATTAGTTGACATGGATGCAAGGTGTGTGGGGAAAACATGCAGACATTGGTTAACATGGATGCAAGGCTATGGCGATAGCACACGAGCATTGGTTGATGTTGATGTAAAGTGTGTGGTTATGTCCATGACTGATGAACTTCTGGAAAAAGTCAACATGGAAGTTGCACCATTACTTTCCAGCATGGTTTCGACACGCATAAATTCTTGGGATGATTTAGTTTCAAGTGAAGTGTCATCTTTATGGTGTAGCATGATAATTTCTTATGTTGATATAGGCAACGAGAATTATAGTTGTCATTTAAAACTATGAAAATTATGATTGTCAGTGTAGATGATGACGATGGAAGAGCCTGTCAATTTAGGTGGAGATTGTTGGAATTGATTGCGATGTAAGTCCTATATTGCTAATGTTGATGAATGAAGAAATATGTGAAAGAAAGCATCTTGGAGAAGTCTCACATTGCCTAACATGGTGAGGAGTGTTGAGTCTAATACTATATATAAAAATTCTCATGTTTCTTATATTTGTGTTTTCTATTTCTCTTGCTCTAAGATCACGTTAAATGGGTAGGTCTCTCCCAACAAATGCTTCTCCATACGCATCGCACAGAAATCGTACCCCTTAAGGAATCCAACTATCTACCAAGCGTGCTACTTGTTGGTTGCTAATATATATAGTTTTAATTTATTTTCATGTTTTCTTCCCCCTTATTACACGAAATCAACCGTACCTACTTGTACGTGACGCTTGTTTGTCAACGTACATGACTGGTGCGGACATACACACTCCTCAACTCAACACAAAAATATGTCCTTTATTTAATTTAAGACAGTTTAAACCTTTGTGGATGGGACCCTCCACTCACATGAATTTCTTTTCTTCCCTCCTCGTCGATGTTCACACTTCACATACTCCATTCCTTTTTTTTTTCTATCTCTCTCTCTATCTCTGTGACTGCAAAACAAAAACACAAAAACTGTTCCCAAATTTTTATATTTGAAACCGAAAACGAAACTAGTGAGTGTTGTAGTAGTAGTAGTAGTAGAATCTGTCACTTCCTTACTCATTTCATCGAACTTTCCTCTCTTCTTCTTCTTCTTCGGTGTCTCTCCCATCATTGCTTCTACTTCTCCATTTTTCTTCTTCTTGAGTAGGTAAATATACCCTTTACTTCTTCTCTTCCTCTCTTCATTTCCATGGTAACCAGTTTCAAAGTTTGAGTTTTTTCTCTTGCCCATTTGTCATAATTTAGACACAAATTTGGAAGTTAGTTTCAACAAGTTTGGTTTCTTAGAACCAGGATTTTGTTTTTGGTTTCATTAGATTAATGGGTATTTGTCTTCTTATGGAATCTTTCCCCTTTTAACTATGGTACAATACATACATGCATTGATTATAGCACACCCATCATTTTGAATTTCATTAGGGGTTTGTTAATTATGTCATTATGTGTTATTTTTGTTATTAATCTTTTGATTTTCACTCTATCACACTGCAAAGACATGTATGATGAATTGATGATGGGTACATGCGTGCGCTGTGTGAGAATTTTGAGTCAAACTATATTTTTTTTGGGGTCTCACATTTTTGTGGTTCTCACGAAAGCAATGAGGCCAATGTTAATTACATGTTTGAATTGATTTGATCTTTTTGAGATGTTGATATATTTTTTTCATGGGGGAGGTTGTGCTTTGTTGGAGAAATGAAATAGTAATCGTCAGTCAATGTCTCTTTTTGCTTCAGGAGCAGGTAATGAGAACTTGAAGTGTTTGAAGGAGGCATTCAGTGAGATTCACAAGGCTCATTCTTTATCTTATGCTATGTTGTTTTTGAACTAAGATGCAATTATGTGTACTACTCAGCAAGAGAAGTTTGTTAGGTTAGTTCGATGACGCGTGCCTTAATTTACTCTCTTAGTGATGTTATGTTTAGAAGCATTTTATGTCTGTTCTTTTGTTTATGCGAACTTTTAGTGTTAAAAGTCACTCTTTCTGCTACTACTGATTCACATCAAATTTCTTTGAACTTTCTAAATTGTGAAACCTTTTTAATTTAAAGTGTTTAGTTCCTTAGTCAGCACTTCTGATTAGGCCATCTTGTTTGGAGGAATACTAGAATCATAGAGTAAGTTTATATTAAATTAATTGTTTATATGATGTTCAGGTTTCAGGTTTGTAATCCAGAGAAAGTTTGTGATAGCAATTATCCTGCAATTAAAATAATGCAATCAGGGAGGTTTGGAACTAAATTAAGTTCGTTTTCTGAGAAGTTTCAGAAGGGATTGGAATTTGGTTCTGAGAGGATAAATAGACTCAGGACAACATTTGAATAGTTTCTCTCTAACAGTGATTTTTCTAGAAGCTTTGGTTCTAAAAGGAAAATCCTTGATCCACAGGGTTCATTCCTTCAAAAGTGGAACAAGATATTTGTGTTATTATGTGCTATTTCAGTATCACTGGACCCTTTGTTCTTTTATGTCCCTATGATTGATGATGAGAAGAAATGTCTTTCCCTTGACAACGGAATGGAAATTACAGCTACTGTTCTAAGATCTTTCTTTGATGTCTTATATATAATTCGCATGTTTTTCCAATTCCGCACTGGATTCATAGCTCCCTCTTCTCAAGTATTTGGAAGAGGTGTTCTGGTTGAAGATTCTTGGGCAATAGCTAGGAGGTATTTGTCATCATATTTCTTAGTTGATATTCTAGCTGTTCTTTCCCTCCCACAGGTATGGAAAGTTATCAGAAATTTGCTCTTCTGGGGCTTAGTTTCAAAATGTTGCTTTGCAGTGTGTTTCACTTATAAGATTATTGACTCAAAACTTGCTAAAATATTTCTAGGTGGTAATTCTAATTATCATTCCAAAGATGAGCGGGTTTAAATCTCTCAATACAAAGAACTTGCTGAAAGTTGTTGTTGTTTTCCAATATGTGTCTCGTTTATTACGAATACTTCCATTGTATAAAGAAGTCACGAGGACCTCTGGAATTCTCATTGAAACAGCTTGGGGTGGAGCCGCA
This sequence comes from Lotus japonicus, assembly GCF_012489685.1. NCBI lineage: Eukaryota > Viridiplantae > Streptophyta > Magnoliopsida > Fabales > Fabaceae > Lotus > Lotus japonicus. The sequence goes on from NC_080041.1 coordinate 32,821,628, forward strand.
TTAAATCTCTTTCTTTACATGCTTGCAAGTCATGTAAGTTTGTGTTGCATTCTTATCTATATTCATGGCAATTTTTTCTGGTAATATTGATTTCTCCTACATCTATTTGTTTCTGTTATTTACAGTCCATTTCTGCATTTACATGATTTTTTCCCCTGAAAAGTATTTTAATTATATTATACTATGTCCTTTTGCTTAATTGGTAGTTGTTTTATTCTATTTAAACACTTACATTTTGTCTGATAAATAAATTAGAAGTTTTGGTTCTCAAATACTTGCTCTTGTGGTTACTCTGGATCTGCACAAGTGGGTTAGAGTTCCCACTTTTGCATGTTATACTAGTTGCATTATATGTGGACTTTTAGATAGAGATATTCACATATTGAATAAAATTACTGAATTACTTTAGGTAGGATTTTGATAGGAACAGAGTTCTACTGATATAGAAATGGGAGTCCTCCTTGCACATGGAGAGAATTCAGGAGTTCTTGGTAAACAAGAACGAAAAGAAATGAAATTACAAAATGGATTAGTGTTAGAAATAATGTAAATAAATATGTTGTATAAAATTTAATTCGGTAACCTATAATAAATGTACATATTATACATAATACACTTTGTTTTGTAGTTTAGACACACAGATTCAATCCAAAGTGTCTCTCAGTTTCTCCTTATTCAACTGATAGATTTGAGAGAGTCCTAGCCTTGCGAGTCCCCCTCCCAATAATTCTCTCCATACACAAAATCTTCCTATCTCCAAGTCCCCCTCTTATATTTATTCCATTTTTATTTTCCAATGCTATTTGTGTGCCCATAGAGCAGAGTCACATTGTTGGGAAATGGGAATGATGAAGAAAGTCCTCAAGTTGGCAAAATTCAATATCAAATGCTAGTGAGAAAATTGATATTTTTGCTCAGACAAGACCAGGCTTACATATGCAAATAGTATTGTTAGCCAATTCATATATGGCCAGTAAGGCACTTACAAAGATTAGTTACAGATAAGATACCAGCTTCAGGTTGCGTTGTATTCTTTGATAGAGACTTAGTTACATGGTGGAGCAAAATACATATTATAGTTGCTTGATTAAGCGCAAAGGCTGAGTTTCAAGCCTTGGCACAAGGAATATGTAAACTACTGTGGTTGAAGGTGGCGTTAGATGAGTTAATGATTATGTATAAACCTACTATGAAGCCAGTGTATCAACAGATTAGCCATTGGCATTGCTCATAATCCAGTCAAACATGATAGGACAAAGCATACAGAGATAAGCTGACACTTCATCATGGAGAATCTAGACAATGATTTAGTCACTGCGACCTCTGTGCCCTTAGGTCATCAATTTGCAGTTATGTTGGCTAAATGAGTTCCCACAAAGCGGTTTTGGGAATTGGGATCTTACTTTGATACAGGAGCAGATTAATTAGGAATTTATTATTTTTAGTATTTTTAAATACATTTAGGATCTATTCTGTTTTTTAATTAAGTTAGGATCTTTTAGGATCTTATTTATTTTTGGCTAGGAACTTATTTATTTTCAATTAGGATCTTAATTATTTTTTTTGTAGGATTTTCTTTCTTTTCCTATTTAAGCACTTGTAAGGCATAGCCTATTCAGTTTATTATTGATAATCAAATTTGAGAATTTTCTCTCTTTACTGGTAGATTCCAGACTTTCTGGTGGACTCCAGAGTTATCTTTTTTTGGGTTCAGCGCTTGCTAACCCTTGTGTGCTTCTACTGTATCATACTTGGAAGTTGGAAATGATAGATATCTACTCACCAGCTTGAGGGGGACTAGGGAGTGTTGTCAATAGCTTATTTTAAGATGGAAATTTCTTTCCTTTCTTCCGGTACATATTGTGTAATTACTATGACAAATTTTATCATTTATTAGAATTCGTGTCTCTAAATATTAAAGCTTGTAATTTGTATAATATCAATGACTAAAATTTTTAATCACATTAAATTCTTTCAAGTCATAAAACAATTCAAAAGAAGTAATGCTTGTGTTGGACACATTTGGGCAATTGTGTCTCAGATGTGAGGCAACACTTCAAAATTTTGCTTTGTAGCATTATCCATGTTGTTGCCAATGTCTGTGTTCATGCTTCTTATGCCACTATGTGTATACTAGATTCAAACTTTAAGTCATATAGTACTTTAGTTTAGCTCCCAATTGCATATTTAACTGATGTGCATTAATGTTGTGTTTTCTTATGAAGTTAAATTATTAACAAATGCCTGGAACAATGTCATCTGTGTGTCTTTTCTGATTGCTGAATCAATTGTTTCTTTTAGGTTGTTGGTGCCTTTTGGTACTTGTTTTCTGTAGAACGAGAAACCATATGATGGCAAGAAGCCTGTCGAAGTAATACAATGTGTAACAAGGCAGATATGTATTGTAATGACCATTGGGGAGAGTTGAGCAAAATTTCAACATACCTGAATGCTTCTTGTCCAATAAAGGAAGAAGATAAAAAACTCTTTAATTTTGGAATATTCCTTGATGCCCTTCAATCTGGTGTTGTGGAGTCACGAGATTTTCCTCAAAAATTCTTTTACTGTTTTTGGTGGGGCCTAAAAAGCTTGAGGTCTGCTTCATTGATTCTTGTTCAGTATATGATTATGATATGAATTTAGATTATGAAGTAAATCATATTATGTTACAATGATTTTATGCCATTATGGTTTTGGTAGCCGCTCTTTGAAGTTTGATGTGCAATAAGAGTACTATGTGAACTTTAGCTCAACATGGATTCTATATGCATGTGTGCATGAATTATAGAATTGTTTATGATTGTTCTTTTCTATTATGGCTGTCAATTTAGGGATACAAATCTCTTCCTTTCAACGTCCATGCATGTTCTGGTCCATATGTGTTTGTGTGGAAGAAGTTTTTTAGCACATAGTTTTGTTGGTAAATGGACATATAATAAGTTAACTTGTCATGTCTTGTTCTGTATCTCCAATTTTCTGAATATTAAAATGGAGAGTTTTTAATGACAAATATTAAATCATCTTAAGCATGCACATTTTAGATGATCAGATTTGATGCTTAGGATATGAAAGTGTTTTTCACCTTAGTTTTGTACCTGTTTAATGGTTCAATGAACATGCTGCTTCTGTGTGCTGGTGGGGGTTCATGTTTTTCACAATGAACATGAGTGTATCTCTTTTGAATTTCAATTTTGAGCATGTTTTTCATTATTATCTAATGTTTTGTTATGGTTCCTCCATCCTCTTTTGGGGAGCCGGATGCCTTTGTTGCAGTTCTCTCGGTCAGAACCTGGAAACAAGTACCGATGTTTGGGAAATCTGTTTTGCAGTTTTCATTTCCATAGCTGGTTTGGTATTATTTTCGTTCCTCATTCGAAATATGCAGGTTAGTACCAAATATCTCCTTTGTTTCTCGTACTAGTACTGTAAAGCTGGCAAGCACTATTTGTTGATTTTCAGTTTTGTAATAACTTGATTTCAAGTGCCACATTTACCTTTTGAGGTTACACAATTTTTCTTTGATGATTGTCTTTTTTTTTGCCTTGTTTTTGTAGAAAAGTCTTTATACTTCTAATCGAATTAAGATTCCCTCGTTGAGAGACTTCCTTGGAAAGTTAAATTAAATTTTCTTATCTGTCTTCTAATAGTACCCATAGCTTTGAGTGCCCTTACATTTTCTTCACATTGGCAATCCTTATTCTGGCGATCATGAACTCAAATATTGGTCATCTGCATCTTCATAACATACCATGTTACTGTAAAAACAAAAATACCATGTTAAGTAAAATAAATTAGTTATGACCTATGCTACAACATACAATAGTGCAATGTATGAGCATGCTAACTTATATATTCAACTTGTTTCATGTGTACAAAGAGGTTTTGAAAATGTGTTTTGGGTTCTTTTGTATTTGGGTTTAGCACCCCTTGTGTTATCTTGAATACATGTTTTCTTTTGGCTGTTCAAAAAAAAATGTGTACAAAAAGAGTGAATAAAAAGTACAAAATTGTTTATTTCACCGAACTAGTTATAATCATAATAGTCCATGTATACGGGAAAATTTCACAGGTAAGAAACTGCAATTTAACAGTTTATTGTAGGAGCAACCACTAGTTATACTGGTGTTTTTTTTTCGTGTCCATTATATGAAATGAAATTTTTTTTTTCCTTCCTTGGTTGCAAATAAATCCAAATGGAAAATGATGGACTTTTTCTTATCTAGGACTAGTGGTAATAGATACAAAATTAGTTTTCTATAAGTATGTAACAAGTATAGGAAGTGAGGAGAGGGAGTAAGAAAATGTTGTTTCAAGTTTTGATTTTCCTTGCAAAAGTCAGATCAATATTTAGATAGCTTGGCCATTCTGTTCTTCAATGTTTTTGACAAATTAAATTTGCTTTGGAGCAGATATATTTGCAGTCAACAACGACAAGATTGGAGGAGATGAGAATAAAAAGGAGGGATGCAGAATAGTGGATGTCTCATTGATTGCTCCCTGGCTGCCTGAGAGAGCGAATCAGACGACATGAACAATACAAATTGCAAGAAACCAGAGGCGTAGATGAAGACAATTTGATCTGTAATCTTCCAAAGGATTTAAGAAGGGACATCAAGCGTCATCTTTGCTTGGCTTTAATGATGAGAGTAATTTTATCCAACTCCTTGTTTAAATCATTGGTTTACTGGATTTATTTTACTTTAGCCCTGTTCTTTATCCCGTTTTAGTAGTTTCATGCTGTGAATATTTTGAACCACCTGTGTGAAGTAGAAGTAGTCTTGTACCTCTTAGTTATAATGAATTTATCTTTCCAAAATACCTAGTAAGTTCCAGATTGAAAATGTGCTTCCACTCTAAGTTTTGGTCCTTCAGATGTCTATGTTTTGATTGGTGAACAAATAACCAAATCCATATGTAGGGAGATATACTTTTGTCTAATGACAGAAAATAATGCAACCAACGGGTGGGTCAAGTGGTCCATGTTTGATTCCCTTAAAATAAGGTGTCAGGTTCTAGTCTTATGTATGAAAAAACACCACTAAGATATCTATCCCCACCAGGATGTGGATAATCCCGACTCGGGTAGGATTGTCTTCCACGAAGGATGGATGTGTTAGACAAAAAAAATACAGAAAAAATGCTTTAGAAAATTCAATATCTCATGAAATTATGCTTCTATAGAGGTTCTTATACCACGCTAAGAAGTATGAACCAATTATTCCAAAAGCTTTAAAGATACATGAATGGTTTTGTTTTATATTTTAAACAACTTGCTATTCCATTTAATGTTAACCATATATTTTTTGTTTTTCTTGTATGAACTTAAGGTGCCAATGTTCGAGAAAATGGATGAACAACTTTTGGATGCAATGTGTGACCGTCTCAAGCCAGTGCTATACACAAAAGAAAGCTGCATTGTTCGAGAAGGTGACCCGGTCGATGAGATGCTCTTCATAATGCCAAGTAAGCTATTGACCATGACAACTAATGGTGAAAGAACCGGTTTCTTCAACTCTGAGTACCTCAAGGCTGGTGACTTCTGTGGAGAGGAGCTCCTGACATGGGCTCCAGATCCTCATTCCTCATCCAACCTCCCCATCTCAACCAGGACTGCCCAAACCCTTAAAGAAGTGGAAGCCTTCGCGCTAAAATCCGATGATCTAAAGTTCGTGGCATCTCAGTCCCGGCGCCTTCACAACAAGAAGCTGCGCCACACATTCAGATTCTACTCGCAACAATGGCGCATGTGGGCAGCGTGTTTCATATAAGCGGCCTGTGCAAGACCTCGTTTTAGGGCACATTATTTTAATAATAATATTAAATAATATTTTGTGAATTACTTGTGCTATGTGTGAAATTATGCCTTTTTAAAAGGTGATTAATTATTAGAGGCAATATTAAGTCTTAGAAATATCTAGAGGTTGACGTGCGCGATGATACGAGCATTTTGACTGTAATATTTCTAGGGTTCTGCGACGACGACTTTTAGGTCAAAATTGGCCCGACAGCGGTGATGAGTTGGCGAATCGAGTCGACGAGGATAATTTCGTGGGCCACACCTTATGGGGAGGTGCTGGGCATGATTTTAAGAATATTCCATGAGGGAATATTCCTTTGTTTTATTTTTGGAGGTTTTATTTAAATAAAATGGGTTTTTATTTAAATAAAATGTATTTAATTATTTTTTAACCTATGGTTTATAAAATAATTAATTCTGAAAAAACAATTTGAGTTATTATGAGAGTGGTGAACGAAAATTTGGAGCCAAAACCATTGGTAAAGTTTTTGAATTTAAATTTGAAGTTTTGATGCATTTAGGAGGGAAATTGTGTATTAAATGCATTAATTATTTTGGGTTTTTATTTAAATTATTATTTTAAATATTTTTTTGAGAAAATCTGAGCATGGTGAAGGTGGTGGACGGCCAAGGCTTGAGGAGGAAGGAAAATGAGACTGTTGCAAGTAATTTCCTTTTCTGGCTAGGTTTTATGAAGGAGAAATTTTAGGGATTTTGATTCCTTGACTTTCAATTAATGGGGGATTAATTTTTGAACTTTTAAAAGCTCCAAGGATCTTTTCATATCTGATTTAAGACTCTTTGGATTCAGATTTATATATTTTAAATGATTAAGGATTTAAATGGAATTTTTAAGGGGGTTTAATTAGGAAATAAGCCAAATTTTGATGACCAAATCAAGTGAGGTTGGAAGAGTATAGAAACCCTAAAATGGGCTGAATATTTCGTGGGTTTGGGCTGCTTCTTGGGGAGAAAGAAAAGCATTTAATGGTTGGCTCTCACCCCTCACTATAAATAGAGCATTTCCCCCTCTCATTTCTTCACACCAAGAGCTCTCCTCTCCTCTGCATTTGTGTGAGCTCTCTCTCCCTCTCTTTATTTTCATTTTATTTTCCTTGCTTTATTTTATTCCTTGATCAAGGTGATGTTGGTCATTCTGAGTATGCTCTGTGGTTGCAGTATAAACTGATCTGCCACATCCAGAAAAGAATGATCATTTGATTGAGTAGTCAAGGAAAAGTTTGTGAAAATGGTGTTTTCTTCAAAGTATTGTTTTGATGTTCTCTCATATGCATAGAAAAATTGTTATAAAGAGTTTTTGATCTTGGGAGGATTGAACCTATGCGAAAATTATGTTTTCTTCGAAAGTCCTTCAAGTGTTCTTATGATCTTCAAGCAAAATGTTTTAGAAAATAATGTTTCATCTTATGAAAGAAATGGTTTCGGATTTTCAAGGTTTTTTGGGGGAATTTCGTGGTCAATAAGGGGATGGGCTTATGATCGATTCGATTGTCCGATTAGTAACGTTACTCTGTCCGTTCGTTGGTAGGAAATTTCCAAGTATAGACCTAGCTTCAAGGGGCAACACGAGACTTCTAGGAAAGCGTACCTTTGAGGTAAGGGCACTTCTGCTATGATTGATTGTAGCTGTATGACTATGAAATGTTAAGGACCTTATGATATATGAATATGCTAGTAAGGGCACTTCAGCTGTGATTGATTGTGATTGTTAGAAAGCATGATACTAGGACTATCGATGTTACATATGTGCTAGATATGCTATGTGATAATAATTCAATAAATGTTAGCTAGTGTTATTATGAACATGCCTATATTCCTAGGGTGTTAGCTACATTTATTGATATGCATGCAAGTTATTATGCAATGATATGTTGTTCATAAGAGATGAACGTGATAGGCTTAGGGCCTAGTGATGATGACTGACTTGCATGACATGCATTGTGGACCAAGTGACCTGGACTGGGCTTGGTTGGCCACGACTGGTGACCTGGACTGGGCTAGTTGATGGTGACATTCAGGGGAGCCCCTGAATAAGGACGAACGTGAAACGACAGTGCGTTGGAGAGGTCCAATCCCAATCATCAAGCTGTTGGGCAGCGATGCGTTGGAGAGGTCCAGCCCCGATCGTGGAGTCGTGTTCGTCCAGCCTTTCCAAGAGGGATTGGCTTATGGATATCCAAGTGTCTGCATGCATGTACACGAGCATTGACTAACAATAACTTAGAACTATGAGATAGTTCCCTATACTTGTGAACCTTAGAACTTAATATAGTTCCCCTATTTGTGAATGTTAGCTTAGGGAAGAACTTGTGATTGATAGGGTAGTATACGCTACTTATGATATGTGTGTGTTAGAAGTTGACCCTTGCTTGTTTGTTTTTTGTTGTTTGGGGCGCTTAACGCCTAGACAACAAGCATGTGTGTGATCAGTCGATATGCGGCCTATACCTGCTTGATGTGGACGACGACAAGGCTCGAGACATCGACCGCGCGACCGATTGTTCAGCTATGGGATTGGCGAGAGAAGAGGATGCGAGATGATGTGATGCAAGCGTTGGAGGAGGCCTTGGAGGGCACGCGGCGTATGAGTCGGGTATTGAGCGTGATAATTGAGTCTGTACTTGGGGGTGAGCTGAGTTTGTTTATAGGGTTCGAACCTAACCTAGAGACCTTCTTGTTGTGTTGGCTCGGGGGCGGTCGAACACTAGTTTATTCGTTTTGTTTTAATTTGAAAGAATCATTGTACGCTTCCAAATCTTTCATTAATGAAATGAATTATTCAGCATATTTACTCTTGTCACAACTTCTTTATTCTCAAGCAATGTTTTAAAAATGTTTTTATTTCGGCTAAAATTTATCCACGTTTTTGGAAAATATTAATAAAATGACCCTCAAGATTTATGGATGTTACAGCCTGGAGGCGCTACAGCAAGAGGAAGCTTGAAGAGTCACTTGTTGAAGAGGAGAATAGGCTGAAAGATGCATTGGCAAAGGCAATTGGTAGCTCACCAAGTCTAGGCGCCACCATATATGCTTCCAGGTTTGCTGCCAATGCACTCAGATTATTGCGTCGTAGCGGCACCAGGAAGACAAGGGTGTCGGAGAGGATACCCCCCATGCTGCTTCAGAAGCCTGCAGAACCTGATTTTACTGATGAGGAGCAATAGTATAATTAATTTGGAGTTGGATGCTTACTAAGAAAAGTGCATTTGACTGAGAAGTAAGAAGGAAAGATGAACATATTATGGGAGCTTGGTAGGAATTATACGGAGTTGATATCAAATTGTGAGTGAAAATGTAAATAATTTCAAGGTTGTCATTGTAATTTTTAGTTTTAATAACATGACATCTTTCTTATATCTTTTTTTTTCTTTCTCAACACCAGTACTATCCTCACTTTGCACATTGCATCATGCCATTACCACCACATGAAATCCTCCACCATCACTCTTGCAACCGAAGTTGCGGTGGGACGACGCTTCGATTTTCAGGAACAACGTTGGAGAAGCGATAGTCATGGATTTGCTTTGGGTTTGACTGAAAATGAGTATGGGATGAAGAAGAATGATGAATTTGAAGAACATCTTAAATCTGGGTGAAAATGAGTTTTAATTTTTCATTTTATTTCTGAAAATGCATGAGCTATGGAGGAAGAAGATGATGGAAAAGAAAGAATAGAATTTTGTGTTTGAGCAACGGAGGAAGATGAATAAGGGGAAGAGTGAGAGGATGGAGTTGAAAGAGGAAGGACTATACGTGATTAAAAAAATTACAGGTACTAAAACTAATGCGAAAAAGTTCGCATGATCACCATCAACTGACTAGGCTCACCGCATTAGCTATTGACTGATCAATTGGATATATTTTGATTAATTTTTTTTCGCAAGAATGACATTCAAAAGATTTAAAAGTTAAGATCCAATTTAATTCATCTTATAAAGTTAGGGACATAAAACATATTTAAGTCAATTAAATATTACTCTCAGACCGATATTAAAAATATATTAATGTTAATATAGCTTTCACATACCTATATTTTTCAATATTATAAAACTATCTAACATATATGTATTCTTTTTTATAATAAATATTGAAGGTTCCCCAATGATAGCTCAAGTAGTAAAAGCTAGGGGATAAGTGAGTATTGTGGGGGAGGTCTAGGGATCAATTCTTGGATGATGCAATTTATATTTAATTTCCGATATAAAAATAAATAAATATTGAAACCCTTCCTTCTACTCAACAAGCTCAATCCCTAAATGATGCAAGTTATTATTCATTGATTCCGCATCTACCGAAAGCTTGTCATTTCTACTCAAATGATTATATTTTAGTATCGTAATTCTTATAAATTATTCTAGCTCATTCGTAAAATAACATCTTCATATGTGCTCCAAATATCTCAAATTTGTTCGTGGCTTTTCTCTATATTCCTCTGTTCCTTGATAACTTAAATTTGTTAAATGTAATCTTAATCTATATTTTATCGAATTATAGAGTTGCTCATAATATTCTGTATAATAATTATCTTTCTAATAATTTTTCTATAACCCTATGAGTTAAATCCTATTGTTCATTCTAATTTCTGAGAATAAGCTAAAGGATACGAAAGTACGTACTTAGCCTGAAGTTCTAGAATGTGCATTGAGTGAAGATACCCATCTATTGAGACAAAGCTCCCTTATAAATGTATACTTTGTCCCTTGTGGCTATGGGGTTCCGTTAAATGGCGTAATTTATTTGATGTGGAAAAAATTAAAAGAAAAACAATTCACTCTAACTTTATTAAACATGTGGTAAAGCCGCTAGGATCTGTGAAGATAATGAATATATCTGGTAAGGTAACTGTAACCTTGAACGCTGGGGGTATTTCACAAACATTAAGGACCGATTAACTAAAAGCTTAGTAAACCCTTAAATTTATGACTGGTTGAACCTTATTTACATTAATTAGTGAGTAAACCTATGTTTAAATTAATTTTTATCAATGTAGTGATATGTCATAAATTTTACACGGTCTAAAATTATTTTTGTTGGGCAGCAAACAAGATAAAACCTATGTATCATTACATTGGGCTAATAAGAGCACATCATAAGTGGATTTGACACCACATTTTTAACTCAAAATCTTAAGGCATCAGGTGTATGAGTCATCTCATTTATAAAGTGATCCTCACTCTTCTAATCATCCAATGTAAGACATCTTACTCACCCTTTGATGATGTCTTACATTGGATGATTAGAAAGTGATCCTCACTCTTCCAACAATTTTCTTCTATTATTTCTCTTATTTTATTAAAAAATTTGAAAAGTATAATATTAACTTTTAATTTTTTGTCTCTGATCCCTTTTGATGATTTTGTTTCCTTCTTGTCCTTGATTGCTTGTAGAACTTACACAAGTATCCATACCTAGCTTCCTATAGTTATAAAAGAATCCAACCAGTTCAAAATATATAAATACCCCCGCCAATAAACAAGTATAATATTGCGACGCAGTTTCAAAGTTTACATTAAACTCATCACTGCTTCTAAGCCATTACCTTACCAATGGCATCTTCCACACTTTCCATCCTCTCATGCACTCCCCAAAGCAGATTGCTAGCGAAACCGAACTCACTGCACACACCATCCCCAACAACTGTGTCATTGTTGTCACCCCAGGTTGGACAAAAATACCCCTGCAGAAACCCTCTAAGGTACAATATTTCCTCTTCTCCAATTCACATGAATAAACCAAAGAGAACTCATGTTGGTGGCTTAGTGAAAGCAGCAATGAATAACAAGAACGTGGAGGTGTTTAACAAGGAGCATCTTGCTGTGTCATTGGCAAAATATATTGCTGATCTGTCAAATAAGTTCATCAGTGAAAGAGGATGCTTCACTGTCGTTTTGTCTGGCGGGGCTGTCAAGTACCTCAGGTAGGTGCCATTTCCATTTTTACCTTGTTTCCATTTTTCATGAGGTAGCATTTTTTATATGAGAATCCTTTTGTTGTCATGTAAAATTTTGTAATGTTTGTTTTGGGGTAAAAACCTTGCATTTAAATCTTGATGTTACAATTTCAGGAAGCTGGTGGAACCTCCATATTATAACTCAATTGATTGGTCTAAGTGGCATATATTTTGGGTGGATGAGAGAGTGGTGCCAAAGACTCATGTAGATAGCAACTACAAGCTTGCTTATGACGGATTTATCTCAAAGGTACATGATTCAAACTCAGTATACAACTATAAATGTCACATTTAATTGGCAAATTTCTATTAAAACTTGTTAATTCTCTTTGTCAGGTGCCAATTCCTCCTCGCAACGTCAACACCATCGATGATGCCTTACCAGCTGATGGAGCAGCAGATGTTTATGAGACAAATGTGAGACGCTTGGTCACAAGCAATGTGGTAGCTAAATCACAATTCACTGAATTACCAAAATTTGATCTTATGCTGTTAGACATGGGCCCTGATGGCCATGTAGCTTCTCTGTTTCCTGGGTTCCCTGAAGTGAATGAGACCAAAAAGTGGGTTACTTACCTCAAGAATGCACCAAAACCACCACCAGAGAGGATAACATTTACCTTGCCAGTGATTAACTCTGCTTCAAACATTGCAATGGTGGTAACTGGTGCTGGTAAAGCTGATGCAGTGTACTCTGCATTGGAGAAAGGCCCTACTGATTATAAGCTCCCTGTTCAATTGGTTTCACCTGATGGGGAGTTGAAATGGTTCTTAGACAAGGGTGCAGCTTCAAGGTTGTATAGGTAGATCCAAGTAATTTGGTGAATCTATATATGCAAGATGCTGCAGAGAAGAAAATAAAGCATTGAGATGAACTGCTAGTGCTAGCTCTCAATGTGTTTCACATTACTGCTGTTTCCTAAATGATGTTATACTAATGTCTGGTTTACAAGACACTTTAAGAAGTATAGAATAATGGGCTTTTTTTCTTAATGTAAATGGATATTGTTTAAATATCCAAAAGTGTTTTTCTTTTGTGGAAATAAAGTGTGATTGAATAATGTATTGATATTTTTTATTTATTTTACTTTATATTATTGAATAATTTATTGCTTTATATTTTTAATAGTCTTCATGTTGGAAAATAATAGTGAAATTAAAACAGCAGGAACACAATAAAAAAAACATAAAAATAAAATGTGAAAAACTCCAAAATTTAAGAAAAACCGTACCACAAATATTATCAAAATTCCAAAGGACCAAAAAAAAAATTATCAAAGTTGACAACCAATGAACAAATACTATGTAAATTTTTTTACAATATATGAACATGATTCTCAACTATCTCATGACCTCAGTATACTTACACTCCAAAGAAAATATTTGAACTATATCTCATACTACTGTAAAAAAGTAAAAAAGAGTACTATAGAAAAAAAAATATAAGCTAGAGTGATTTTCGGTTGCTGGTATTTAGTATACTACATTCGTTCCTTAATAACTGCCCACTTTTGGAAAAGCAATTTGTTCCCTATATATTTGTCCACTTAACATTTTAAGAGAAAATTAAATGATGTTTTTTCTAGTAGTGCCCAATTGCTGGAGCGATAAGTAAGAGAAGACAAAACACATTCTAGAGGGTAAAACATGAAAATAAATAATATTTTTTTTGAAAATTAACAAAATGAGTTTTAATTTACTTTTTAATATGTGTGTTTTTTTCTCATCAGACAATTAAATAAGATCCGAAAATTAAATAAGAATGAAAATAGTATATTATAACAAGGAATTTGATCTAAAGATATTGCATTACACTCCCACACACCCTTCTTCATTCTACAATGTGAGACATTTTAAAGCTATTTTCATTAACTTCTTTCTTCAACATTAGAAATAATGTGAAACTTATATTGTAGTGTACGGTACATAAAGACGATATGATTCATGAGTTAGAAAAATAGGTTTACAATTTACGATACGGTTCACGGTTCACGGTTCAACTACCATAATATATACAACAAGGACTCTCGAGCCTTTTATTTTTTTGGTCAAAGAGTGGTGATTCATTAATAACGGGCCAAGCCCAAGGCTAAGGAGCTAAATGCAAACTGCTATATCTACAGAAGCCTAAAGACAGTAGAAACAATACAAATCACGCGGGTCTGCTAGCTGTGAAAGAAAACAAATAACGACAAGGAGGGAACACTAAATAACACAGCCAAGGTAGTTGGGATTGCCACTGTGGAGACAGGTTTGCTTTGTACCAAAGATTCCCACTACCATTCAAACAAAAACATTAAAGCATTGATAACATCCACACTTCACCGACCCCTCATAATTGAGGCATGAGAGAAACAGTCAGCTGGGTAAAGAGGGAGCATCACAACAAACCATCTTCTTCACATGGTGATGAGGAGAGAAAATTTTATCTCTGAACAGGGATCCAAACCTGTCTTACACGGCTACGAGGACCAAGGTTTGGGCCACTGTTCTGAGCAAAAAGATAACCTTGGCTCCTTGATTCTTGCACATCTCTGGATAGGACATCATGCAAAGCTTAAGGTGGAGACCAGATCCAGTTTGGGGGAAGGTTGCGCTGAGACTTTAGCTGGGCAATCAAGTGTGCTGCTCCGTTTCCAGCTCTAGCAATCCAGCTGAAACTCCATTGAGGGAATTGTTCACTCCACTTCTTGATATCTTCTACAATTGTCCCTATTTCTCCTTTTTGTTTTTCCCCTTTGCAAGACTGTATCAGATCCAGACTGTCTGACTCAAAAACTACTTTCTTTAAATCCAGGTTAATTGCCATGAGGACAGCTTCTCTAAGGGTGAGGGCTTCAGCCATGAGAGTAGAAGATGCATGTAGAATCCGGGCTGAACCGCAGGTAGTGTTTCCTTGTTCATCTCTGAAAATAAAACCCCATGCTGCCTTCCTGTTATATTTTGTGAAACTTGCATCAGTATTGCATTTCAAAAAATCCCTTGGTGGTCTTCTCCAAACCTGAATTCTGGTTGGTTGGGCTCTCCTTGAATTTGTTGTACTCCTCTGAGGCTCACGGCTACTGAGAAATTCTTGATGTGCAAAATTGATCTTCTTTATGCAAGTTTCAGGATCAGTTCTGATGTTCCTGAAAGTTTTGTTATTTCTCATTTTCCAAATTTCCCATAAGGAGAACCCCAGGTAGGAGACCAGAGAGATATGTAAATCAGGCTCTTTTGGAAAGTTTGCAATTGATTCCTCCAGCCAAACCGCAAAATTTTCCCCAGCTCTCTCCCTATAGTGCAAATGGAGGGCACCTCCAAACCAAACTGGTCTAACCCAAGCACAATCAAAGAAAATGTGTTGGAGATTCTCCTTTTCAAAGCCGCAAACAGGACACTCCTCATCTCTAGAGCAGTTTCTTCTCTTTAGATTTGACTTGGAAGGGATAGCATCATGGCAGAGTTTTCAGAGGAATACCTTAATTTTATGTGGCAGTTTTGCACCCCAAATTTCTTTCCAAAGGTCTTTTGAAGGTTGAGCTGAAGTGGAGGTTCTTTTTGTAATAGGATTTGCTTCCTCTTTCGCTTTCCTGTACCCAGACTTTACACTATAGATCCCAGTGTCAGTGTGTCACTGTGAGGCCAGAAGAGTCTATCTCTTGTTGAGGTTTGGCTGACAGGGGTCTGGAGGATTTTCCCCAGATCAGTTGAGGGTAGAGTTTGTCGAATCTTATGGACATTCCAGGCTTTTGTGTCTCCATCTAGTAATTCACTTACTTTCAACCCGATTGGTGCTTCAGTTAATAACTCTCGAGAGGCCACCCATCTATGATTCCTCAAGTCAATTCTTGTTCCATCTCCAATAGCCCACTGCCCCTGTTTTATCAAGAGGTCTCTCCCATGGATCACACTTGCCCAACCCCACGATGCTTGCCTTTTCTTTCGAACAGTTGAGAAGTCTTCATTTGGAAAGTAGATACCCTTCATAACTTGAACCCAGAAAGCATTTGGTTCATGGAGTATTCTCCACGCCTGCCTCGCTAACAAGGCTTGGTTCATGATTTGTAGGTCCTTAAAGCCCATGCCTCCTTCCTGTTTGTTGTAGGTTAACCTCTCCCACTTTTTCCAATGAATTCCTTTTTCCTTTGATCCCTTCCACCAGAAGCTTGCGATCTTTGAGCAGATTTGACTGCAAAAGTTCTTTGGAAATTTCAGTATAGACATTGCATAAGATGGTAAAGCTTGCACCACCGCCTTGATGAGAGTTTCTCTCCCAGCCTGATTTAAGAGGCTGCTCTTCCATCCTTGAATTTTATTAAGCACCTTTTCCTTTATCCATTGGAGGGAATTGGTTTTTGACCTGCCCCAGACCGCAGGCATACCCAGGTAGACTCCAGGGCTGTTCCAGACTTGAATGTTCATGGTATTTGCCAGGTTTCTCTTAACTGTTTCTGTAACACCACTGCCCCCCATGAGACCAGACTTCAAGACATTGATCCTTTGCCCTGAGGCTAAAGAGAACAAATTGAGAACTTTTTTGAACTGCTGCATCTCTTTTTCCTGTGCTTTGCCAAATAAGATTGCGTCATCCGCAAAGAAAAGATGGGTTAGAGCCGGAGAATTGTTAGAGAGTTTTAAACCTTCTAGGTCACCCGCAACCTTACTTCTAATGATCATGTTGGACAGAACATCCATGATTAGGATAAAGAGATAAGGGGACAAAGGATCCCCTTGCCTAATACCTCTTTGCGGTTGAACTCGTTGCCCTACGCTTCCATTGATCCTATATCTGTAAGTAACTCCTGTAACTAGTGCCATTACTTGCTTTACCCATCTCTCATGGAAACCATACTTTAGCAGAACTCTCTCTAAAAATTCCCACTCCACCCTGTCATACGCTTTATTCATATCAAGTTTAATGATCACATGCTCTTTGCTTCTTCTTCCCCTCATCTTAGAGGCAATGGAAAGCTTCTTGAACCACCAGAATATTGTCTTGAATCTGCCTGCCTCCCACAAAAGCACTTTGGAAAGGGGTAATCAAGTCATTCATGTCACATTTCAACCTTGTCACCATAATTCTCGAGATGACCTTGGTGATGAAATTACAACAGCTTATCGGGCGAAAGTGACCGGTGTTCTCAGGTTGAGGGATCTTTGGGATGAGGGCAACCAAGGTTTCATTCAATTCATTTGGCATAGTTAGGTTCCCAAAGAAGTAACTTTCGAGCCTGAGCAAGGCGTAGGCCCAATATATTTTGTAGGTCTCGTGGGCTTTTATATTCCAAAGGTAGAAATAGCCCTGACCATGAGATTACCTAAAAGAAAATGAGAACAAATGTGCTATGATGAAAAATAGAAATGATTTCAATAGATCCTTCTCTAAAGACAAAGTAAATTATATAAAAATTGTCTTTTTAATTAATTTATAAACATTCTTTTTGTAAAAAAAATATTTTTTATGTTTATGACCACTTTCCGGTTATTACGAAAAACGAAACATGTACGTTGTAGTAACAGTATTGAATAATAAAAACAGTATTTAAATAAAATATGATATCTACGCTATTTGATACTTGCCTTGTTGTATTAACAAAAGTGATCCACACCATTTGCTTTACTTCAAGTATCAAGTATCAAGTATATATCAAAAGAAGAATCTAATATAGAGCATAGATAGTTAGATACAATAATCAACATTTATGCGTTCTAACCCTTTCCTTCCCCATTTGTTCATAAAATGTAATATTTGGTTATGTAAAAAATTTGATATCTTTGACCACATATAGATAACACACATAACTAGATATACATGTCTTTAACGATCTCATATCTTTCGAAGGTTGTAATATTAAGAAATTAACGAATGTAATATTAAAATAATAAAAAAATGTATCCACTTATCTAAAAATATTTTCAAATATAATTAATTAAATGTAGTTGTGGCTAATCATTGAGGTGATTATAAGTTGTCAATGGAATATATATATATATATATATATATATATATATATATATATATATATATTATTGGCTAATTTCGTGCAATATTTAGCTAGAACCCTAGAACCCAAACAATACAGAGAGTTAGAGGTGAGTTCTTAAGCACTATTTATATGAACTCGTACTGCCACATATGCTTAAACAACTTTTGCATAATTTGTTTTAACCTCACAAGTTCTTAACTTTGAGTTCTTAACACTATTTATTTAGTCTCACCACACCATATTATTTATACTTTTTATTTTCATAAAGCAATAAAACAGAGCAAAGTTGCTCAGAATTCATAAAGCAAAGTTGCTTTTAAAAAAACATCTTCGATGCTATGTTCTTAGTTCTTAGAACTATTCATGTGGGCCCGTACTGCCACATGTCCTTAAGCAACTGTGTGCAGATTATGCTCCAACCATAAGTTCTTAAGCAACTTTGTGCAGATTATGCTCCAACCATAAGTTCTTAGTTCATAGCACTATTCATATTCATCTGGTCCACAATACCATTATATTAGTAATATTTTATTTTCATATAATTTAAATTTAAATTTAAATTAAATCAGTTGATGAATGAGAGAGAAAAATTATTTTTTTATGCTAAGAACTCAAAAAGTAAAACTCATTATCAGTGTTATCAGACTCGACCCATATATCGACTCGGTCAGGGCACTAGGTCAATGGGTCACTGGTCTGACCACTAGGTCACTGGTTGAACCGTTTGACACTAAAAAAATTTAAAAAATTCATAATACCATAACAAAATGTCACAAAATATGATATACATTAAAATAAAATAAATGCCACAAGTAAATATTGTCACTTTTGAAATCATGGTTTTAGTTAGTTTATGTGATGATGTTTTATATATTTGTAATGATTCATGAATAATAATAAGAAATTTTTTTTAATATATTTTTGATTGGGTTTCGTGTTATATTTTAATCAATACTTAGCTTTTTCTTACTCTTTTCATGGTTATTTTGTTATTTAACAACCAATTCATGATTTAATAGCTTATTTTAGTAAAAAAATTGAAACTATCTTATTTTAGCCATTTAAATCAAGCAATTTTACCACATATTGAAAGCTAGTTTTTTAATTCTTACGCATATTCTATAGTTTTATTAGTACTAATTATTAATTTTTTGTTTTTTATATATATAATAAATTGTATCAATGCTACCAAAACAGTTAGGTTAGCCTAGATCTAAGCTTCCTTGTTTGCCTCCTACATGTAAGAGGTTCGAATCCTTCCTAGACACTTTTTTTTTTCCTTTTTTATGGAACTAAGGAATGTTGTTTGACAAAAAAAAAAGATGTCGGAAAAAAAATCTGGTGACTCGCCGGTTCATCAAAAAACCGGCCGGGTCACCGGTTTCACGGTTAAAGCGGCCGAGCCAAACTGGTTCACAACAGACCAATTGCATGCCGATCCGATACTCGGACCGAATAACATTGCTCCTTAGAGCATCTTCAATGCTAGTTCTTATTTCTTAGTTCTTAGCACTATTTATGTGGGCCCGTATTGCCACATGTGCTTAAGCAACTTTCAAGCAATTTTGCTCCAACCATGAGTTCTTAGTTCTTACTACTATTCATTTGGTCTCACCAACCACATTATTTATACTTTTTATTTTCATAAAGTAAAAAATAAAACTCATAAAGTAATAAAGTAATTTGAATGAGAGAGAAATAATTAATATTTTAAGCTAAGAACTCAAAAAGTAAAACTCCTTATATAAGAACTGAGTTCTTATTTTTAAGAACTAAGGCTCCGTTTGGTAAAGAAGAGAGAGATAGAGTAGAGAGAGTAGAGAAGAGAGAAGTTGAGTAGAGAGAAATAAGTGAGAAATAGAGTGGATTTATAGGTTGTTTGGTGTGATAGAGATAAAGAAGAGAGAGATGAGAAATAATGAGGTGGAAGAGAGAGAAAAAAAAACACTTTTGATTAAAAAACATTTTTTAAAACGAAAAAGTCAACAATGCAGATAGCGGCTGTTCTAAACCACCACTAACTGCCAAGAAAAGGAAAAAATAAATAATAGTGGCGGTTTCGAACCGCCACTATCTTCACTCAAATCGGAAAAAAAAAATAGCACCTGCACGTGAATCTCTTCGCGTTTTGCGAAGAGGTTAAAAAGTTGGTTTTTCCCACCCTCTATCTCTCTCTCACCTACAGTAATTTCAAACCAAACAACCATACATACTCCATCTCTCTCCTATCTTTCTCTTCCCTCAATCTCTTCTCCATCTCTATGCAACCAAACAAAGCATAAGAGCTTCATGTCAGCACCTCCAATGGTAAAGTTCTTAGTTCTTAGTTCTTAACTCAAAAATAAGAACTAAGAACCTTGCATTGGAGATGCTTAGTTCTTATTTTTAAGAACTAATTAAGAACTTAATGTCAGCCTCCTCCAATGGTTAAGAACTCAGTTCTTAGTTCTTATCTCAGAAATAAGAACTTTAGTTCTTAGCTCATAAATAAGAACTAAAAACTTTGCATTGGAGATGCTCTAAGAATTAGTTCTTATTTTTAAGAACTAAAAACACCATGTCAATCATTTTCCAATGCTTAATGCCTAATTTTTAGTTATTTACTTAAGAACTCACTTTTAAAAATTAGCATTGGAGATGCTCTAAGCACTAAATGATATAGCAGGTTTTTTGGTTTCTTGTTTTGTTAATACTACGGTATAAAATGTTTAATTGCCACCACATAATAATAAATGCCCATAACTTTATAATTTTACCTTCAATGTCACTATAACTTTAACTTTGTCAAGTTGTGTTATGAAGTTGTAATCCTCTTTTTCTCTTGATCTTAATTTATCCACTTTAACACAATATGGATTCAACCAGTTGTAGACCACAAGGAGAAACTAAAAGAAGAAAGAAATGGAAAGACTTATTTGTAACTATCTAATTTACTTTTTGTTTTCACTCTGCAAATAATATGAACTCCTCGGTCGAATAATTATATCTTCACACCTCATTTTTTAGGTGTGGAGAGGTGGAGGAAGAGAGAAATAAGACAAAATTAGAGAAAAAGTAAATATGTGATATGTGATTTGATTGATAGAGAGAAATAATAGAAAGTGAAAGTGGAAAAAGAGTGGAAAGATGTGTATATATCATAACTCCCTCAGGTCAATAACATTAAGCCTTTACATTTCTAGTAATGTCTCATATTTAAATTTTATGTGTGAAAAAAATTTACCAGAAGAATTTACCCCACTAAGACATGGATGTTTGTGACTTCAATAGAGAATTGACCCCGTAAAAAATATATGTATTAAAAAGAAATTAAACTCTAGCAATTGATGGAAAATTTCCAAAGAAAAATCAAGAAGGCAATCATTTTCTCACCAACCCTAAGCACTTGATAAAACATTGAGTCTAGTTTAAGGTCAATAATTTGATATTTTCACCCTATTGTGCTAAAGATGAGATTAGAAGATATTATCTTCAAAATGCTACATGTCAAGTCAAAGAGATTAGTTTTTTACAAAGACAATTTGAAAATAATTAACTTTCATAGGTTCAACACAATTGAGTTGGCTTTAATATACTACCGGTGATAACTATAAAGTTGAAAGAATTTTCTGTACTACGATTATTATTAAGATGTGAAATTATAGGAAAAATGAATGGTTGAATAGTTGTATAATCACGCAAAATTATAAGTGTATACTACCCACATAACTTGAAATTTCTAAATCCGTGCGTGTGTAAGTCTCGATATACGATTCAGTGGTATATCAATCAAACACTCTTTTATTCTATCAACTAAGGACAGGATTGCGTATTTCATCAAAAAGTAAGAGTGATAAAAAATAAAGGTCATACAAATATAAAATAACGTGAGGTTCAATTCTTAGTTTTATTCTTGCCGTGTAGTAACAAAAGGATCCATTCCAATTTTTGCTGTACTTGTAAGTTGTAATACCAAGAAAAGAATCTAGTATGAACCATAAATAATATGCCAATTGCCAAAAAAAACCAAATGAAAACGCAGTACACACTCAATTAATCTTTGCAATACCATAAATGGCTTTCTCAGCAACTTTCCCTACTTCATTCACAATCCAAAGTAGCTCAGTGTATGCACAAAAATCAAATCCAACTCAATCATATCCAAAGACCTCGTTAGACCCACTACCCATAATTGGGAAGAAACTCGTTTACAATCCTCTAAGGTACAACAAAGTGTTTTCTCCCAAGAGATCATGTGCTGGCAAAGTGAATGCATCAATGAAGTGGGAGAAAGGTTATGCAAACGTTGAGGTGTTCAGTAAGGAGCATCTTGCTGTGTCGTTGGCTTATGATGTTGCTCAACTCTCTAACAGATTCACCAAAGAGAGAGGTGCTTTCACTGTTGTTTTATCTGGCGGCTCACTCATCAAGTACCTCAGGTGACTGTTACAAGGGCATTTTATTCATTTTAATTCCATTGTAAAAGAGATGCATGCACTTCTTTTATAGATAAAGTTAATTGATAAGTAAAGTAAAATCTAAAAATGTAGTATTTACCTTAAATAACATGATAATAATCTATTAAATTATTCAATACGGGTACAATACCCAAAAAAAATTCTGGGTAACACAGAATTTACCAACTATCTCTCTGTTTCTCCTCTGTTCTCCACTTTTATATATTTTATATATTTTAGGAAATTGGCTGAAACTCCCTATGCTGAATCCATAGAGTGGTCAAAGTGGCATGTTTTCTGGGTGGATGAGAGAGTCGTGGCAAAGGATGACTTGGAAAGTAATTATAAGCTTGCCTATGATGGATTTCTCTCCAAGGTAAGTCCCTGCATTGTGCCATAGATATTTTAGCTTCAAGAATTAATAAGGATGGTTTCAAACTAACTATTTAGATTTTGGATGCGGGATTGTCGATCTAAATCACCCATGTAGATTACTAACCTACAACTCAATGAATAAATACGATTTTTTTAAAATAAATAAAATATAGAAATTTCAACTCACTTAATTTCAATGTGATTGAATGATGAATTATTTAACTCAAAATTTCTCATAGGTTATTTAGACAACTCTTTTTGATGCTCATTAAATGTCAATTTTCTATCAGTTATTGGATAATAAATAACATTATAATAAATAACATTTGGATCAAATTTATTCAATTTTGTAAATTTATTTTTATTCAATTTCAAAAATAGAAAAATTCAATTTGAGCAATTGAAACTATTTGCATTAAAATCATGCATTCCTAAAAATTAAACATTTTCTATGCCATTGTTGTTTTTGAAGGTACCAATTCCTCCTGTAAATGTTTATGCCATTGATGATGCCCTATCACCTGATGGAGCAGCTGATGTTTGTGAAACAAATATCAGACGCTTGATTAAGAGTAATGTCATTGCTACATCAACAAATGGGTTTCCAAAATTTGATCTCATGCTTCTAGGTATGGGCCCGGATGGGCACGTGGCTTCATTGTTCCCAGGTCATCCTCTTCTTAAGGAGAATCAGAAATGGGTCACCTTCATCAAGGACTCCCCAAAACCACCGTCGGAAAGAATCACTTTTACCTTTCCAGTGATCAACTCTTCTTCGAACGTAGCAATGGTAGTGACCGGCGCAGGTAAAGCAAATGTCGTGCACTCTGCACTAGAGGATGATAATAAAACTGATGATAAGTTGCCTGTTGAGCTGGTCTCACCTGAAGGAGAAATGAAATGGTACTTGGATAAAGGTGCTGCTTCAAAGCTCTTTAAAGAGTAGAAGCATATGATATTCAAGTCAAATATACCTTTATTTATTAATAACTACTTTTTCCAATCATAATAAAATTGTCAGTAATAAAACCAACATCGCTTATAAATAGACCGCATAACAGTAGCGACCACACTCATACACTCATTTTTGTGGCCGTTTTTATTGCTACAAGTCATGGCATTATGACGATAAATTTTTTTTCACAAAATTGAGTGTATAAATGTGAGCCCTACAATTAAACATTCTATATATATTTTTAGTAGTTCTTCTATGGCGGAGAAATTTGTAAGTTGTTTGACAAGAAGTTTATTTTGTCAATAATATGAAAATTGTTCGGGAAAATGTACTTGAAAGTTGAAACAACACTACTAGTACTATGTGTTACTATGCTTTTTTTTTGTAGATAAATAGAAATTCACGAATAATCTTGGGATTTGATTTAAATATTTTAGGTTATTTTTATTGAAAACGTTGAACAGTCATTATAAATTTTGTATGAATTGATGGAAACCAATGAAGAAAAATTAATTGTGAAATGAATAATTCCAAACAGCAAAAGTTTGGAATGATCAAAGAAATGAAAAGATAAAATAAAACATAATTGCACTGGATGTAAAAGAAAAATTTCACAATAACATACACAAGATCGATCTCTTACAGCCTTGTGTCACTCAGAATGACATATTGACATTTTATAAGAGTTCATAGAATTAGCGAACCCTTAGGTTGTGTTTGGATGAGGAATTGTAAAAATTCAAGGGATTTTAAATGCTAGGGGATTCAATTGAATTCTCTTGAATTTCAAATTTTATTGTTTCGATAAAATGGTAAAATACTCTCAATTGTAAAATTCTTTGTTTCGGTAATATAATTGAATTTCCTTCATTTAATTTTTTTTTATATTAATGCAATCGGCCGAAACCCCGAAAGTCGGCCGAAAACCCTAAAAATCAACCTGACTCTAAAAAATCGATCGAAAACTTAAAAGTCGAAAAAAAATCCTAAAAAGTGGCCGAAAAACCGAAAGTCTGACACAAAACCCTAAATATAGGCCAAAAACGTGAAAGTCGGCTCGAAACTCAAAAATCGGCCCATAACCCTAAAAATCTACCCGACTCTAAAAAATCGACTGAAAACTCAAGTCGGCACAAAACCCTAAAAATTGGCCGAAGAGTTCAAATTGAGAGATTCCAATAGTTAGCTCAGCTCGCTTCTCAAATTTAGAGGTGGAAAAAGTGTTTTTCGACCCGGAGAGTTCATCGAACATCATGTTCTCGACTTGCTTTACACGCCTTGGTCTCGAACATGATGATTTGATACCAATAGTGGTGGAGTTGGTGAGTAGTTCTCAAGGACACAAAATAATTTTTCGGGATATGTGGATGCAAGAAACACCCTAGGATGAAGGAAGCTCAACAAGGTGGAAACCCACAACATCTAGTGATGGACACTAATTCCCCTTGTGATTGGATCCTTGGACGGTTATCTACGAATCGTTTTAGGATCATTATTTCAGCTCGACAACACTTGTTGAAGTTTCACACTACAAAGCTTGACATGGTAACAATATAGGGAAGCACGAGAACTACTCGGACGTGCTATAACGTCGATTTGAGGAGAATCGAGGAAGGAAAAGTGACTAAGAAAGTCACAGTAAAGCAATAAAATCGAGAGGCCACCCGAGGGCGATGTTGTTTAAACGGAATACATCCCAATTATAAGCCGATGGTTCATAAAAAAAATGTAATATGGGGCTTGAGCTACAACAAGTTGTTGAAAGCCAAGTTACTTAACTACTATGGGTCAGATTCATACGAGAAATTCAATATTTGTCGTGGCTCGCAAACCTAATGATGGTCTAGACGAACAAAAAAGTGGTGAATGTGCATAGACAAGTTAGTGGACAACTCGCCAGGTTTCCAGTTCCTCTCAATCCGCCTACTTGGGGTATAATCAAATACCAATATACTCGTCAAACGAGGAGAAGCTAACCTTTATAACAGATAAAGCGATTTACTGTTATCAGATGATGTTGTTCGACTTTAAAAATTCAAGAACCACTTATCAGAGAATGATGAATAAAGTCTTTAAGGGAATGGTTGAGGAAAAGCTTGAAGTATACATAGATGACATGATTGTTGAAACGGTAAGTAGTGAAGATCATGTAGAAGATCTGGCTGCTGTCTTCCAACAACTAAAGAAATTCAACATGAGATTGAATTCTTAGAAGTGCGCCTTTTGAGTGCAAGCTAGGAAGTTCTTGGATCTCATGCTAACTCGGAGAAGGATTGAAGGAAATCTAGATAAATGCATGGTCATCCTGGAAATAAAGAGTCCACGATTTGTGAAGGTGGTCCCTGAACTAATCGGTCGGTTAGCAACCCTAACAAGATCCTTAGCCAAATTCACTTAGTGAGCTCTCCCACTATGTTGACTACTAAAAAAGGGATGGACTTCTAGCGGAATAATTATTTGGAGATTGTTTTCCACTATTTGATGATTAGCTTTTTGCTATTACTAATCACCTATACCTACTTTGTCTCCATTGAGTTTTGTTCTCAAAGCTTGTGTTTAATATTCTGCTTTTTAAAAAAAAACTTTTGCAAATTAAAGATATTGATTTTTCGAAGATTAGTTATATTGAATTGAGATAAATTAAAGGTAAGAGCTAGAGACATAAGGATTGGGTGGGATGAAGGGTGAAAAGGGTCCCGGGTTCGAACTCGGAGAAGGGATTAATTTACCAACATTTCTAACAACTAACATTTGCCTATCAAAAAAATAATAATAAGAAAAAAAATAACATTAAAAAAATTAAGCTAAATTAATCATGACTTCTTTTTTTGACAAACCAATTCACATGTCAATTATTATACAACATAATCTCTCATGGCATTTAACTAGATGTTACATGTCATTGCTAATAATGAGGTCTCAACTATGTTACAGTCCCTCTCAGCTCAATTACAATGACACTGGTGTTATCCCTGCTTCCCTTTGCCAATGCTATCTCAGCCAAAAGAGTTGCAGCCTCAGAAGCACGACTTTGATTCTCATTACAAATTCTCCTAATCTGCCCGTTGAGGCATTTTCTCACAACCTGGCACGCCATTTCACTTGAGATCACATCCCACAAGCCATCACTTGCTAGTATCAGAAACTCATCCTTGCTGCTTCTCTTTGTCACTGTCACTTCCGGTTTCGATATTACATAGGGTCGAAGGTACTGATCCCCTGAATCAAAAGTAAATGGTTATATGGTGAAACTTGACATGATTAAGTTTAGATCCACTTTGTGTTTATACTTTTTAGATCTGTATCACAAGTCACATGCAAATTCACTTTTCCATTTGTTATACGTCATTGATATAAGTTCTGAAAGTTTGACTATTTAAGCATGTGGGGATTAGAGTTCTCCATGTGTTTGATAGATAGCTATTCCTTAACCTTGAGATCAACATTCACCAACGATAGTCTATCACAATATTCTTTTCATATAACATTGGGGAGTTCCATCCACGTGTTTGACCATAAACACACACGAAAAGCATTTGTTAAAGTGTGAAAAATGTCAAAGATTGGTGGCCACTATCCAGAATATTTTAACAGAACTCATGTTAAAACAATCAATTCTACCGGATTCAATTCGGGCAGAATCAATTCTTGCTAACGCTCATCAAAACATACCATTAAAACAATTAAATTTGAATAACATCTTCATGTTTTAAGACTTTGTGAAATAATTACACACTCAACCAAGAGTCTTAAAAGTTGAAACCAACCTATAGATCGGGAAGTGGCAAGAACACCTAGAACACGCTGGCCATTCCAGTTTATGACCTTTCCACCAGCTTCCTCGATTCGCATCAACTCATCAGGCCTGTCGGGCTGTGCACATATATAGAAAGGAATCAGAATTATGTAGTATTTTACAATAAATTGCTTTGGGTAGAAAAAAATTATGTGGAGTGATCGCAAAACTCCCTTTAAAACTCTTTTTTTAACATTCTCTTAATAATTGATTAAAGTTCATGAGGATCTCATTAATTTGACACTAAGACTTATATTTTTAATTGATCTTACATGAATTTGAATCAATTAAGGAAATAAAACTAATCATGAAAAAAAAAGTGTGTTCTATAAATAATTGTGACCCGCATTAATTAACCAATTATTATAGAAGTTTTGATCCACCATCGAAACCATAAATTAAGATCTCAAATCTCAACAATAATAATCCAAATAATCCAAATAATGGATGTCAAAAAAAAATTCCAAATAATGGACTCTACGATAAGACAAAAAGACCAAATTTTATGTTCAGTGTTTACATTCCTCTATAGACATTAATTCACTCATCAGCAACAATTTCGGCAATGTAAACATTTTCATCATCAATTCGAAGTTACTTGACTTGCATGATTGTGTTCATGAATAATTATAATGTAGTGTCAAATTTTGTGCATAGGATAATGAAATAGCAACAATAATAATACTAAGATAGCTGTATAGGGTTTTTTTTTGTGACAACCTGTATAGGGATTAAATCAAAGAACAAATTACAAAAATCAAATAAAAAAAATTAGCCTCAAAATTATAATAATATAATATACTGCCTTATGAGAATAAAAAAATCTCGAGAATAAAAAATAATAATAGGGGTATCAGTTTTCAAAATAAGAAAATAAAAATACTATACCTTATGATCACTAGACAAATCCACAGCTTCACCTCCTCTGCCTAACACCGCTCTACAATCACCGCAATTAGCGATGACAACCTCCGCCGCTGCAACAACGGCGACAACCGCCGTGGAACCCACCGTCCTCAACGCCGCATTACCCGCCACCTCACCGTCCATATTACGAAAACACCCTTCCATCACTTCCTCCCAGTCCACCTCCTCCACCCCATTCCCGCACCTCTCAACCTCCTCCGCCACAAGCCGATACAGCCGCTCCCGGCACGCCTCCGCCACCTGAGCTCCGCCGTGACCGTCAAAAACAGCGAAGTAGTCGCACTTCGTCACGCACCCTGTCTCCACGCTCACCGCGTCCTCCATCTCCTTCCTGCTCCCCACCACCGAAACCGAACCGTACGGCAAAACGCCGTCGTCTCGCTTCCGCTCCCGATCCTCCTCCGATGATGATGACGACGAAGAGTTCGCCAGGGACAGTGATATCTGCACAGACTCATGAATCTCCCTCCGCTCCTTCCCCGACGGAGGAAAATCTCCGTCGCCGGCGTTGATCTTCGCCTGGCAGCTGTACTTCATTCGCCGAATTTTCAGCCTCCTCCGGTGAGCATTCTTCAACCCCGTCACGGTCTCCTCAGAGGTCACTCGCCGGAGAGAGGATTCCGACGGGTGTCGTTTTGGGTTCTTCATTGTCGTTTTTGCATGTAATGTTGTAACAAACGAAAGCACGAAACAGAAGAACAAGAAGAAGAAGAACGAAATGTAAAATGACAATGAAAAATATACGCAGTGGTGGAAAAACGGCGGTAGTGGAAGGGAGCAAATTTAAAGTGACTGATTGCGAGATCTGAGAGACATTGAATCTGTGCCGTTGATTGAGAAAAGAGGGTTGGAAAGAGGGTAACAGGTGGAATGTTAATGACCAGTGAATTGGATTTTTGTGAAGGAGACGTGGACGGTTCAGATTCAAGGGTCGGGTACGTGGAGGGTCGATGTTTTGGAGAAGCTGATACGATTGTGTAAAAACTAAAAAGGTGTGATAGACTAACCGGTAGGCGGTGGTTGGTTCAACTGATACATTATCTACTTGATTTCTTCGCCTGGAACAAGTTCTTGGGTTGGAAACCTTATGTATGATGCAGACTTTCGTCGGCCAAAGTTAAATTTATTGTGATGTGAATGTTTCCGACTCGACTGGACATATGTGTAATAAAAAAGTGTCGTGGATGTGGGGCCCAGTTGGTGAAAGAGTAGGGGGTCGTAGTCAGAGTCATAGGTTGGTTTACGTGGCATGGCAGAAGTTGCTTTCTGCCTTGGTTGGGTTGTGCGAGGTTGGAGGGACAGGTGTCTTTTGTAGGTGGCTTGCGTCTTCGATTTGGGCCCTTAGGTACAATTGCCCCTTACCCAACCACTGCACAAGACTCACACGCACGCACTTTTTCTTTCTTTCTCCATGCTGGTGTGGGCCACGGGTCACCCATGCTAATCATGCACCCTTTATAGTTTTTTTTTCTTATTTTGTTCTTCTACTTAGCCAATGTTGTAACCCAATCTCTTTAATAATTCTTGTTTGTATTAATTTTGTATTATTGAGAATTGAATATTTTACTTTATTTTATTCTTTCAATCATGATTTTTATGGTTATTTATGTAATTTTATGTGAGGTGAAATACAGTTGTATACTGGTAATGTAGTATGCTTTTTGGCCGAAGCTAGAAGCCTAGAAGGAAATATCTTGGAGCCAAGCTGCGGTTTTCTCCTTCCGGTGCTGAGTTTCCATCGAAAAGACATACGGAACTGGCAATTAGTTACTTTTTCCATTTGGACATCAACACGTGTAGCGAAATTTCGTACATTGTCTACCCAACATGAATACATGATACTAATCATTTTTTTTTAGAAAGCTGAAGGAATTTCCAAGAAAAAAGATTACAAGATACCTGTGTTGCACGGGTACGGGTACGGTATTAGGTACGCGCTACGCGATTTTTGAAAAACAGGGGTGCGAGTACGTTAGATATATGTATATTTTTTTAAATATAATCTATAATAAAATATATATAATATTTAAATATAAATAAATTATGCAAAAAAAGGCAAAACGTCGTCGTTTTGAGCTAGGAAAAAAAATATAAAGGCCAAAACGACGTCGTTTTGAACTAGGAAAAAAAAATGAAAAAAAGGCAAAACGTCGTCATTTTGAGCCCAGAAACCTTTTTTTTTTGGAACGGGTACGTACCGGGTACGTACCCACAGCGTATGCGTACCGGGTACGTACCCGGCACGGGTACGCGGCCAAAACAGTCGTACCCATGCAACAGAGCAAGATACTGATCATTTTTATATGCTTCACTATTGCTTATCATATCAAGTTTTACACAAAGGCGATGGAGTGTTATTATAACAAGAATTTATGGCTTTCGAGTTTCGATCATTGTTGGTGACTTGGTATATTAAAGATTTTCAAAAGATAGTTCAAGTGGTAAGAGTTATGAGACATATGAGGAGATTTAAAGATCAATTTCTAGAGGGTGCATTTTATCTTTCTAATATACAAAAAAAATTGTTGGTATATTAAATACTCATATTTAATTTTGTTAAAGATTGAATTTGGAAGAAGCTGAACGGGTTCAATAGTAGAAAGATAAGACTCTTTCAATGGTAGGTTGAGAGGTTTTGGCAAAGGGGTGGCACAAATATTCCATCTTACATTATGTCATGATTGTGTTACATGATTATCCTAATTTGTTCTGAGATTTAAGGCATTATTAAAAGATTTTATTGGTGTGGTAATTTACGAGGAGGAACATCCAATGGCTAAAATGGAACAACTTATGTCGTCTAAGAATGATTTTGGTATAGCCTTATGTGATCTGAAAGCGCTCAATCAGGCTCTTGTGGAGAAGAATTGGTGGTGAATCATATTAGTTCTAAATTAACCTTTGCCTATTGTTCCGGGAACCCTGGCCAAGGACGGTCCTGAACCCCACAGAACGTCCCTGTCGAGGGATGGTTTAGGGAGCTTGGGAGCACCCTGCTTATGGGCCCTACCACCAAGGGTAAGGACGAGACCTAGGGCCCACCGAATAGGGGTTGACCTAGGCCAACCACCCTAGGGGGTAGGTTGGCTGGCACAGATCCGTAGGGGCCCCCAAACCGTTGGATCACTGTTCCTCTGCAGGTACCGTAGGTAATCTAACGGCGGGCTGTGCCCTGCGTACGAGCCATGCATGACGTTGCATGGCTCCAACCCTAATTCCACCTCCCCTATATAAGGGGAACACCTTTTCTATTGAAAGGTAACGTATTCTCTCCATACTCACCATACTCACTACTTCCCTTACTGACTTTAGCATCGAAGTGTCTTGCAGGAGCCCCTCCCGGGACTTAACCAGCTCAGGAACCCTTCCGCGCGTCCAGATCCTCCCTCCCCTACCCCTTGTCAACGGGTAGCTTGATCACCCCCTGATCAATTGGCGCCGTCTGTGGGGATTTGGTAAAACTCTTCCCAACACCGCGTGCCGTCACCTCCAGTCACCCGCTAGCAAACTATGGTGGAAACACATCAAACTTCGCGTCATTCTATACCAACTCTTGAAGGCCGTGTGGAGACCATCAACGATTCAAAAGATCGCAGAACTCCTCCTCCTCAACCCCAACACCCGCCTCCACCAACTCCTCAACCTCAACCCCGTCACTCGCCAGAGCCCGCGACCATTACCCCGCATGCGGCCCACGAGGCTCTCTGCCGCTTGGAGGCATGCATCCGGGCTATGGAAGAAGACAACGGGGCAGGAAGGGAGCAGGCCCACAGCGTCAGGATCCGAGATGCCCAGGAGGAGATTCGCATGCTCCGAGCACGTCTATGACAGCTTGAAGAGCAGGAGACTCGCTCGCACCCTCAACCCGCGTTTTCCCAGGAAGGGGAGACGAGCGGGGGCCCGAACCGGACCCCCTACTACCAGGAGGAGTGTCGCCGAGCGCCCACGGCAGAGAGGGTGGCTAGCCATACACCTCGGAGACACCACTCTCCCCGGCGAAGCCCTTCCAGGCGAAGGAGCCCTTCCCCGACTCGGGATAGGACTCACAACCGACCCAGGTCCAACAACGCGCTTGTCGCCTATCCAACGCCGATTGGAGGTCCTCTATCCCCTGAAGTTATGGCTTTTCCTTTCCCCCAGGGGTGGGCACGACCCAAAGTGAAACTCTACGAGGGAGACACCGACCCGCAGGAGCACGTGAACTTCTTCGTAGGTGCGATGCAGTATGCCGGAGCCAGCGACCCCTTGTAATGCCAATGCTTCCCCATGAGCCTCGGAAAAGGACCCATGAACTGGTTTCAGAACTTACCGAGCAACTCCCTGCACGACTGGAACGGGGTCGTGTCCTGCTTTTTATCCCAGTACTCCTCGGTCCGCAGTATACCTAAGACCGCGCAAACCTTGGCTTTGGTTAAGCAGAAAGAGAAAGAGTCTCTGAAGGCATTTCTCAATCGGTTCAACAAAGAGGCTGGTGATATCACCGGTCTCCTCCCCGACACTAGGTTGGTCCTAGCTACCGCAGCTCTAGCTCCAGGACCTTTCCTGACCTCGCTGGATGGCAAACCGGCCAACACTCTAGAAGAATTTCTAGCCCGGGCAGAGAAATTCATAAACATGTAAGACGCCGCGACCCTAAGAGTCGCGAGTCAGACACTCGCGATCAAAGGACTGCAGAAGATGAAAGAGCATAAAGATCAGCCTTCGACCCGGGAGTCCCGACGGAAGGGTCAGGACGAACGGAAGCTGAAGCGGAAGAAGTATGATAGTTATACCCCACTGAACTCCTCCCTCTCGCGTATCCTGAGGGAGAAGGCCTCCACCGACCTCAGGGACCGCCCCCCTCCACTTCTGACGAGAGGGGACAAGCTGGATTCTAAGAGATTCTGTGAATTCCACGACAGCCCGAGCAACAACACGGACGAGTGCCTGAACCTCAAGGACAAGGTGGAGGAACTGATCAGAGCAGGCAGGTTGTCCAGGTATGTAGCTCTGTCGTCGGGTGCCCTCCCGCGCCCGCGCTCGCCACCCCCGAGGCGGACACCAACCCATCAAAGGCACCGTGCCCGAACTCATCCCAAGCGTCGATCGGCTGATCGTCAAGACAGGACACCACCACGTCGCCGGAGCCCCGAACGCCGCGGACGAAGCCGAGAACGTAGAAGAAGCCCCGACCGACACGGCCGGGATGAAGTTCGAAGACATCATAGGAGCAACCTAGTCAGCGTTGGTTCGATAGCCAGAGGATGGGCCGCAGGCGGGCCCACTAATAACAGTTGGAAAAGGAGTATCCGCGTCATCATGTCCGCTGCCGGAAGGCCCCGTCCAGGGTCCCTCCACCCCCCAAGGCAGAAGGTGACCATCACCTTCGCGGAAGACGATTACAGCGAGGACACCGGCGAGGAAGATGATCCCATCGTCATTGAAGCCCTGATCGGCAATGGTAAGATTCAAAGGACGCTCATCGATACAGGTAGTTCCGCTGACATTATGTTTTATGACGCTTATAAAAGCTTAGGGCTATCGGTGAAGGACCTGCTCCCCTACGACCATGATTTGATCGGGTTCACGGGGGACAGAGTCCTACCCTTAGGATATTTTGATACTTTCCTTTCCCTGGGGGATCATAGGATTTGCAGGACTATAAAAGCTCGCTTTCTGGTGGTGGAATGTCCAACGGCGTACAACGCCATCCTTGGCAGGCCAAGCCTCAACACCTTCAGGGCGATCATATCCACCCACCACCTGATGCTTAAGTACCCCTGGGCGGGAAGGGCAGTACCAGTACGCGGCGATCTCGAAATGGCAAGGAGCTGCTACAACTCCAGCTGCAGGCTGGCCAGAGAAGAAAGGAAGAGAAAGAAGTCCAAAGCCCACGACCAGCACGACAACTTCCACGTTCAGCACACTAGTTTTATGACCGACCTCGACCCCCGAGTGGACCAGTCTAGGGACGATCAGCGCCTCAAACCCGACGGGGAGTCCCGCCCTATCCAAGTCGGTCCCCTTCCGGAGAATACCACCAACATAGCTCGTGGCCTCCCCCGAGATCTCTCCAAACGGATGGAAAAGTTACTGCTTTCCAATGGGAAGCTGTTTGCTTGGTCGTCGGCAGATATGCCCGGCATCGACCCCGCATTCTGCAGCCACAAGCTGTCCGTCGACCGGAAGTTTAAACCAGTTGCTCAAAAGAAAAGGCAAATGAGCGCCGAGAAGCAACAAGTTATCCAGCAACAGACCACAGAGTTGCTTCAGGCCGGGATCATTCGGGAGGTCAAGTACACTACTTGGCTCTCCAATGTGGTCTTGGTCAAGAAAACAAACGGGAAGTGGCGCATGTGCGTCGACTACACCGATCTCAACAAGGCATGCCCTAAGGACCCTTTCCCCCTACCGAGCATTGATGCACTTGTAGACAACTCCTCCGGGTACGAATACCTCTCTCTTATGGATGCCTATTCAGGCTACAACCAAATCCCCATGCATAGGGACGACGAGGAGAAAACTGCTTTCATCACCGATCGGGGCACTTACTGCTACACTATGCTGCCTTTCGGCCTCAAGAACGCAGTGGCAACCTACCAAAGGATGATGACCTGGATCTTCGGGGACTTGATGGGAAAATCGGTAGAGGTCTATATAGATGATATCATAGTGAAGACCCCGAAGGGAGGAGATCACGCAGCCGACCTTGCAGTCGTCTTCGAGCAGTTAAAGAAGCACAACATGCGCCTCAACCCCGACAAGTGTACTTTTGGCGTTCGAAGCGGGAAATTTCTGGGATATATGCTGACCAACCGTGGAATCGAATTGAACCCCGACAATTGTCAAGCGATCATGAATATGAAGAGCCCACGCACCGTCAAAGAAGTCCAACAGTTAGCTGGTCGCATGGCCGCGATCGGCCGCTTTTTGCGAAAGGCCGCTCTCCGGGCAATACCTCTTTACACACTCCTAAAGAAGGGAGCAACTTTTGAATGGTCGGAGTAGGCCGACACGACATTCACCCAACTGAAGGAGACGTTGTACCTATACTTGGCAGTACGGGAAAAGGCAGTAAGTTCCGTTCTGATCAGAGAAGAGGAGGGAGTCCAACTACCTGTCTATTTTGTCAGCTGTTCATTGAAAGGTGCGGAGCTCAGGTATAAGATGCTGGAGAAAGTAGCGCTGACCTTACTGACCACGGCTCGGCGGCTGCGGAGGTACTTTCAGACCCTAGTCAGTCCTTGGCCTTTCACCAGTGGGGCATGGATCTATTGGGCCCGTTTGACACAGCCCCCGGTCAGCTCAAGTACTTGGTGGTAGTAGTGGATTACTACACCAAGTGGATTGAGGCCGAGCCGCTCGCGACAATTACCTCAGCTCAAGTACAACGCTTCTTCTACAAGAACGTCATGAGTAGGTTCGGAGTCCCCGGTGTCCTGGTCACTGACAACGGGACCCAGTTTACCTCTAAAGGGTTTAGGGATCTCTTGGACGGGCTACACATCAAGCAGCGGTTTACCTCCGTCGAGCACCCCCAGACAAACGGGCAGGCAGAGTCAGCCAATAGGGTCATCCTCCGAGGCCTCCGGAAAAGGTTAGGGAGGGCCAAAGGCGACTGGGCCGAGCAACTCGACCACGTCCTGTGGGCATACCGCACTACTCCGCACTCGACTACGGGGGAGAGCCCGTACCGCCTCACCTTTGGCACAGAAGCAGTGATTCCGGCCAAAATAGGGGAACCGAGCGCTCGAACGGCTGGATTCGACCCCGACCAAAACGACCAACTCATAGAGGAGGACCTTGATCTCCTGGCTGAAAGAAGAGCAGTCGCCAACTGCAGAGAGCTAATCGCAAAGCAACTTGCGGCTGTTCGCTACAACAAGAAAGTAGTTCTCCGCTCCTTTGCCACGGGGGACTTGGTCCTCCGGAATGCCAGCATCGGAGCACGATCGACCGAACGCGGAAAGCTAGCAGCCAACTGGGAAGGCCCTTATAGGGTGACCGAAGCAACCGGCACGGGAGCATACAAGCTGGAAACTCTAGCAGGAAAAGAGATCCCCCGTACCTGGAATGCAACCAATCTGAGAAGATACTACAGCTAAGGCACTACCGACCCGGCACCCACTATTTGTCTTTACGTTTTCCTTTAACTTAGTCCTTTTTAATCAAGGGTACACACCCATCTCGTCCAAGTTTGTACACGGCTAGAACCGCGAACTCTAAGCGCAGAAATGAAGTAGTTTTTTTATGTTGAATTCAAGTTATTTGAACCGACAAGACACGCGATCGTATTGACAAGCGGCTAAGGAATTAAGACCCATAGGGCACCAAGACCCGCCGGGCACGAAATAATTAAAGACCCTCCGGGCATTAAGACCCATAGGGCGTTAAGACCCATAGGGCACCAAGACCCGCCGGGCACGAAATAATTAAAGACCTATAGGGCACCGAGACCCACCGGGCACAGAATAATTAAGGTCCCTCCGTTCGGGTAAACCGAGTAAAGAAGTAAGAACGCGACACTAAATTAAAAAAAAAAAGTTCTTACAAGCACAGGACGAAAAATAGGAACAACAAGTCTTTACAAACACGATGCGATAATTGAAAACAACAAGTTTATACAAGCACTGGAAAATGACTAAATAAGTTCAAACTATAATTAAAAGCAGAATCTCAAGGGGCTTGCTCGTCCGGGAAAGTTGGAGTAAACCTCTTCTGATCGTCCAACGTGCCAATCTTTCCCCCCAGTACAACCTTCCTATAATGAAGAGAGCCCACGTCCAGCCCCGGATGGACCACCTCAAGCTGGGCCAGAGCATTGTCGAAGGAGGACTTGTGTATCTCCTTAAGATTCGACCTCAACTTTTTTCTCTCGGCCCCCAGATCGGCAACCTTCTTCTTGAGCTTAGCGTTCCTCGCTTTCAGGTCCTCCATCTCCTTGAGTTCTCCCTCACGAGCAGCCTTCGCGTCTTTCAGTTCCTGTTCAGCTTTCTCGGCTCGGGCACGCAGCCAGTCATTATCCTTCTCGCTCAGCTCCAGCTTTTCCGCAAACTGCCTGGCCTTAGCCGTCACATCATGCACTTCCCCTTGCAGTTTCACCTTGGCAGCAGTCAGCTCTTGAACCTCCTTCTTGGAACCGGCCAGCTCCTTCTCCACCTTAGCGGTCTTACCCTCGGCTTCACTCGCCCGCTCCTTGGCCTCTTCCACGTCGAGCACTACCCCCTGCTGCACATGACGAATGACGGAGGCAGTCTGAAGCACTGATTTCAGGGCATAGTTCATGAGGTTGAAAGGTTCCTTCTGGCCCAAGAACGACTGGTCTAGCTCGTTGTACACCAACGCGTCGACCTGGTCGTTATGCTCTGGAGTGTCCACTGCCTCGCGGCTCCACATAGAAATCAACCTCGGCGGGGGAACTTGAGCGATTGGAGTCGCCCGTTCGGGGGAGCGACCCTCTCCGCCCGATGAGTGACGCCTCTTCTTACTCTGGCGCTCTGAGCGACCTTCATCCCTCTCAGGGGAACCCTCCTGCTGACGGTTGGGGCTCACCCGGCCACCCTGGGGCCCCAACCCCTTGTCAGTCGTTTCTTCTTCATGGGCCGAAGCATTCTGACCGTCCCCAACGGAATTGGTCCCGGTTACCTGTTGCCCCTGGTCGGCGAGCTCTTCTTCCTCACCTCGAGGAACCCCGCTCTCATGTTCCCCCTCGCTGTCGGTCTCATTCTCGTCAACTGGCACCTGTAGGGCGGCGATCAAAGCGGTGTTAAGCTCCATCTTAGCACCTACATTAGAGTGACAAGAAGAACGGTTAGTCAAGCAAAGATTACGGGATGG
Organism: Lotus japonicus; assembly: GCF_012489685.1. Classification (NCBI taxonomy): domain Eukaryota; kingdom Viridiplantae; phylum Streptophyta; class Magnoliopsida; order Fabales; family Fabaceae; genus Lotus; species Lotus japonicus. The sequence goes on from NC_080041.1 coordinate 32,859,673, forward strand.
GCACACCTTTCCTTGGACATAATAATAATAACAATTTACCTCTCGCGCGCAATAGGCACGCGTTCTTCCGAACACTAAAAGTGCAAAGCTCGTAACAACGCAACGGCCGGATACAAAACTCTTTAGGTGGATTTCCCCTCACTTCCTTCCGTATTGCGGCCACCAAGAGATTCTTGAATGCCAAGTCTACCTCCGACAAGGCCCCGGCCTCAAAACCGAAGGCACTAAGCTTCACGTCATAGTGCTTAGCATTCCAAGTCAGCGGGAATCGGGAACGACTGGCTCCGCTCGGGGCTCTCTCAAACCACCAGTAAGGTGGCTGAGTGGTAGGCGCCACCCGAAAGAATTGGTCTTTGAAATCCCGGTAAGACTCAGTGAACGGGTGGAAAATCTGGAGATCCTTTCCCGACCTTAGAGTTACAATCCCATACCCACCATGTCCTTGAGTATGGGCCACCTCGAACAGATGAAAAAACAGGGGGATCGACGGTTTCTGACCAAACAGGACGCAGGCGACCTCGTAAGCGCGCACGAAGCCCCAAGCGCCGGGATGAAGCTGCGATGGCGCGACCGCCATATGACGAAGGACATCACACTGAAAATCCGTGAAAGGCATCCTCACCTTCACTTTCTTCATGGTGTAAATGTGCATATACACCCCGAACGGCGGAGTATGGGGCAACCGCTCCAACTTGCTCGGCGAGTACGCCATATGACCAGGGCCGACTTGAGTCTGCGACATAAAGCGCTGACTCCAGAAGTAACCCTCATCTTCGTTGGCGTACTCCGACTGGAGACCAAGGATGGTGCGGCACCATTTATCATACGCGGCCGCATCCCCCTCCAGATGAGGGAATTTATCCCGATCGATCTTCTTGCTCTTGGGCGCCTCTGCCCGGGGCCTAGAGGCAAAAGCCTCCCTCGGGGCCTCACCCACAGCCTTGCCCTTCTTCTTCTTAGTGGGCCTCTCCATGACGACACCTGCACAAGGGAGAACGCCGTATCAACACCTAGCTTGTTTGAATCGGCTCAAAGAAGGACCCACCCGGGGTCCATCTTTGCCCTAGGCAGGACAGCGCAACCGTGCGGCGGCGAAGACCCTCTGAAAGAATCTTCCCCGCCGCAAAGGGGGGCCACAAGGGGAGTGGAAACTCTCCCAGGGCAAGCCACCCATTTTACTTGAAAGGAAAAAAATAAAAAAAAACTTAAAAGGAAAAGCAAGAGAGACAAGGACTTACGAGGAAAGACAGAAAGAGCTGTGGGACGACCACCGCGTGAAAAGGAGGACCACCGTGAAACGCCGGCAACTGGCAGAAAAAAGGGGGAGAGCTTTCGGAGGATTCAGAGACGCAAAGGTGCAAATGAATCCTCCCCCCCCTCTTTTATAGAAAACTAGGGGGAAGACGTGACGTTTCGTCAACCCTGGTTTTCCTAATCATGACGCTTGGGGAAACCCAGAGGAATCGTCCAATCAGACCTGCCACGTCAGAAGGGAGGTAGCGACGGCGAAGCGACGCACGCTTCCAAAAGCACGTGGGAGAGAGGTCACGAAGCGACGCGACTCGCCCGGAAACGACACGTACCCTCTCAAGCGTCAGGTGCATTAAATGTCGTGGGCCCCAGAGTCTCACACCGTTCCCCACGCGTCAGGTGCATTAAATGCCGGGTGACCTGCTCGGTAAGAAACCCGGTCGCCCGAACACCGAGCCACCACGGTCGGGATCGCCCCTGGTCGGTAGTTTCTGTAGATACAACCACGGGAAGGTGAGCGTTGACCACCGGCCACCGCATTTAATGCCCTCTTCGTTTCCCTAGAGAAACTCCTGGGAAAAGACTAAGGGGCGTTACCTTCCAGGAACGTTTCGAATATAAATAACAGCCGCTCCCTCTTTGCATACTCCACACTCCCCTCAAACTAAAATGACCCCCACGGAAGCTTGTCTGAAGACACTCAGGGCTGAGGCTGTAAGGCCCGAGTTTTTAAGTTCATGCTAAGTGAATAAACTTCTTATTCACGATTAGGGTTGATGTAATGTGAAGGGAAACCTGAACGAAAGTTTATTAAATGAAATATATTTATGAAAGAGAAAGTTCAGGAAAAGTTCAAGGATTTCATTATGATCGATAAAAGTTATAGCACGAACGTTTCACGCTTAAACCTAGGTCAGAAACCCTAGTATATAGCTAATTTTCACTTTTAGGCACGATGGCAGTTAATTCCAAAAATCTTCAGAGAAATGTTAGAACTTCTCTTTTTCCATATATCACAATCGTTTCGAGGCGAAACTCTAGGATCTACGAACGTCCGATTCCAATCATCGGAAGTTTGCCGAAACCGAATCCCTGGTATTTCAAAACCCTAGAATCACCCGACTATGGGGACTTTATCTATTCAGAGCTTCAAATGAATATTCTACGCGCGTACACCCATTTCTCTTGATGATTTCAATCTTTCTTCCGAAGGAAGTTTTCTATTCCGACATTCGATGCAAAAAGCAACTTATCGGGTAAAATAGTTTTATACCGACTATGCATTAGTTGCCAAAAATACAAGGAGACCTCTTTATAGTTTTGGAATTCTTTTGCCAAAACATATCTAATAATTCATGGAGAATGACGCCGGAAAAATCAGATTCGCGAAACTTTCATTTTCCCGCGAATTTCCACCTTCTATATATAGCAAAGAAAGGAAGAAAAAACCAAAAAAACTACCCATTTCCCCACCCAAACCCGCGGCCACAAAGAGGAAGAAGGAGGAGAAGATTTTCTTCATCGTTTGCTTGATCGTCGATCAATCAGTTGCTACTTCAAGGCTTCGAGGTATAGTCGCTAATCCTTACCTCCGATCGCTTTTTCCATAGCTTTTCTGTAGAGTTTTCTGAGTGGATAGTTTATGGGTTTTTGCAAAACTATCCTGAATCTTTCATTTCTGATTCTAAACCTCTTCCTTATGCGCCCAAGATCACTTCTGCCGGGTTAGATTTTCCGTTATGTCGCCGGAATTCCGCCGGAATCAATTTGAACCTAAAATACCCATTTTTGGAGTTTTTGGTGTAAAGCTTCAACCTTTAGGCTGAAAACTATCGCCTTAGCTTAGTGCTAGTAGGATTAGTTGTCATAAACGTCGTTGGTGACGTCCCTGCAAAATTTTATTTTTGGGATTTCAGTTTTGAAAATCCTAAGTTAAAAATCATGACCAAAATACCCCTGCGACAGTTTTTGATCCGATAATTTTTCCGAGTTCAGAATACCCTTAGTTACGGCTTATGAAAGCATAGGAACCAAGTTTGATCGAAGAAAAATCGAGCCCCTTAATTGTGAAAAGTGGCCGAGCCTATTAGAGGAGGAGGAGGAAATTTCCTTTTCCGAAAACTTGTCCTTTCGCGCTAGTTTATCGTACCTTAGGGTATAGATTACTTCGAGTAACCTTAGTAAGTATCGATAGCTTAGTTTCCGATAGATTCTGAGATTTTATTGTAAAGGTGCTTTTGAGGATTTCCCCGAGGACCAACACTTTGAGTGCGAGGAAGCACTAGTTGATCATTCTGGAGAACTTTCAGGTGAGGGCTTCTCACTGAATCTCTAGTTAATGCTTAGGGTCGATGTTTCGACATTGTTTACTGTTTATGCACTGGAATTGTGTGTGATTGGAAAATGTTTTCTGAGGCTTCGGCTGACAATGTAGATGATTCATCTACTGAATGTTTTTGAGATTGTCTTACATGCTATGTGCTATGTGGGTAATCTAGGATGTGTGGTGCATGCTTTATATGCTAAGTGCTAAGTGTTTATGATGCGATTTATTGATATATGACATGTTGTTGATTCTGATGGTTTAAATATGCTCTGTACTGGAATCTGAGATTCTGAACGGTGAGAATAGCGGGCAGGTCATGCCGATTTTATTTTGAGAGTTTTGAGAAAGTTTGATAGGACGAACGAGGTTCGGGCCTTGTATAGGGTTTATGGATCGAGACATTCTCGGGAGTCATTTGGGGATTCGAAGATCCCGAGAACTTATAGGAATTACGATAAGACTAAAAAGGATATTATTTTGAAAAGAAAATTCATAAGACATTAAACAACCTCTAAATCTTTAAGTAAGGGTAATAATCTCGAAAGGAGGCTTTGGATGAAAATCATAGTTTTGGAAAACGAGAAGTGTCGTCGGATCCAAGTGTTGAGTCTGTTGTTGTTGTGCTGTTGGAGCAGCGTTTATTGTTGTGCTGTTGGAGCAGCGTTTGTTGTCGTGCTGTTGGAGCAGCGATGTTGTTGGGCTATCCTGGGGATAAGTCCGGGGAACCGTTAGTTCCCGAGTATGTGATACTCTTGTGCTGTTGGAGCAGCGATGTGTGTTGTGAAGTGTGTCTTTTGTCGCAGAATCGACTTTACCTTAGGGTAAGCTTTTAGAAACTTTAATTTACCTAGAACACGTGGCGACGTGTCGAGTGAGATCGGAGACGTTGGTTGACTAATCATCCTGCATTCATGCAACATTAATGGGGTATTAACACAGGACGTACTCTGGACCTCGTCGGATTCCAAAATGGTCATAAGACCCGGATTTCCGTGATAGAGCGTCTGTAGACGTCTCTTGTAGTAGACCGAAATGACAGACCTACGGGTTACGGCTGATCTGACTACCGTTGTTGTTGGAGTAAGAGGCACGCGGGCCGAAATGGCACCACCGTGGCTGGTGAAGGGCTGATCCGTTGATGTCCATCCGTTCCGGATTGCATATTGGTTGACTGGGTTAACCTGCATACATATCACGCAACATGCATACTGACTTAGTTGATGAGTGTGGTTGCTATTTGATAAACTTACTTGGAACATGCTAATTGTTATTATTGTCGTTATGATTTTGTGGAACATGCAACCCTAGGAATGATATCTCTAGTTATAAGCCTAAGTGGCTATCTATTATTTGTACCTATTGGGTTTATTATCTACATAGTTCTTTAGAGTTGACCCTCGCGTCTTCTGTGTGTGTTTTGGCGGACAACGCCTTTTGTCAGATGAATATTGCGGACTGGTACACCATGGTCCACCCTTCGGGGGGGATTAGGTATGAGATGATCGATCAGGACGACCCCGGGTCGTGGGTGGTTGACCCCGCGAGCCATCGAGCGACGTATTCGGGGCGTATCATGGAGGACCACGTGGATAGTGGAGGACTCTTGAGGTCAGGAGTGTTGAGGCGATGCTCTATCAGCTTCAACTTGCCACCGGGCGTTCACTGCGGACCAGGATTCGGAGGAGCACCGCCGCCACCGTCATCTTCAGAGGAGGAGGATCCCTCAGAGGAGATTCCAGTGGGAGTGCCTTCGGCAGGGTCTAGTGCACCCACCGTTGCGATCATCGATGATCAGGGTTCGGGCCCTAAGCCCGTGAGTCCAGCATCGGAGCGCACTGCGGTTGCGAGGGGAGGACGGATAGGGTTAGTAGACTTGGTCGTCCTGGATTCTGATTCAGACGACGATCATGCTAGCACATAGTTTTGAGTGTTGGTATGAGCTCCTCGAGTTAGGATTAGTGTAGGAGTAGAGTTTTAGCTCTGACAGTCTTGCTTCATTTGTTACTTAGGGGACAGGGTAGATCCGCCTATAGCTTTTTGTGTGGTTTCCTTACGGGAATCACAGAGAGTTGGTTGGACTTAGGAAGTCTTATTTTCAGGCCATTGGGTCAGCTGATTCTCAGTTTTGAGGGATAGTGTTGCGGGCACTTCACCCTTTTCATTTGGTTTGTATATATTGCCTACGGGCGTTGCACTTTTCTTTCCGTCACTGGAGGTTACTCGTGACGAGGTTGCTACTACAGCGGGGGCTGTTTATATATTGTATATTAGTTTTGATTTTTGTTATTGTTGGGTTTTATTTAATTCCGTCTTGTCTTAGTTATTATTAAAAAAAAAATATTCACGTTTTTCCGCATTAAGTTTAATTTGGTTACTAAAGTGACGCCACCGAAATCGGGGTGTTACAGAGGCTCTGGACTGCAACCTGTACTACTCTTACCAGACGCAGGCCACCACCTCCGATAGGATTAGATCCCAAGTCAGCAGACTTCTGGCAGAGAGGCCCGACCCCCAACTGAAGGCGGGACTGCTAACCTTCTTGGAGCTGGCGGAGGAAATGTGGGAGTTACACCGGCGCCGCTCGGAGATTAACATGCTAATTTGGGGACTGGAAGTATCCGCCGCGGAACGCGAGGGGGAAGAAAAGGGAGCGGCTGAGGAAATCAAAGCCGAGCTGACCCCCCTCCTAGCCGCGAGAAGGAATCTCGACATAGATCTAGGAGCCGCTCGCCTCCGCTACAACGCCATGCGAGTAACGCCCCCCTTCTAAGAATACTAAATGTAACGGCCGAACGGCCCCCTACACTTAATGAATAAAGGTTTAAATCTTTGATCCTTTAAGTTACTATCCTGAGAACCTCCGTAACGCCACGAGCATAGGACATGTTAGCCCTTGCCCCGCTGGAACAGCGGACCAGGGCTAGGGGGCTACTGTTCCGGGAACCCTGGCCAAGGACGGACAGGGCACCCGGGACGGTCCTGGACCCCACAGAACGTCTCTGTCGAGGGATGGTTTAGGGAGCCTGGGAGCACCCTGCTTATGGGCCCTACCACCAAGGGTAAGGACGAGACCTAGGGCCCACCGAATAGGGGTTGACCTAGGCCAACCACCCTAGGGGGTAGGTTGGCTGGCACAGATCCGTAGGGGCCCCCAAACCGTTGGATCACTGTTCCTCTGCAGGTACCGCAGGTAATCCAACGGCGGGTTGTGCCCTGCGTACGAGCCATGCATGACGTTGCATGGCTCCAACCCTAATTCCACCTCCCCTATATAAGGGGAACACCTCTTCTATTGAAAGGTAACGTATTCTCTCCATACTCACCATACTCACTACTTCTCTTATTGACTTTAGCATCGGAGTGTCTTGCAGGAGCCCCTCCCGGGACTTAACCAGCTCAGGAGCCCTTCCGCGCGTCCAGATCCTCCTTCCCCTACCCCTTGTCAACGGGTAGCTTGATCACCCCCTGATCACCTATAAAGGTGTGGCAGTTTTTCTAAACTATATACACACATTGCAGAATACATATGTGTAAGCCTCATCGGTAAAATTTATTGGTAGCCTTAAGTCTTAACCAACGGTCGTTGGAAATGTTTTCTAGGGTCTTAATTGTTTGTACATTTCCAGCGATCCTAATGAACCATCGATAAATTTTCGATGTTCATCGATAATTTCATAAATTGAATGAATAAAATCTTTGGTGGAGATGAAAGTGCTATCTTGGTGGAAATAAATTCAATTCTTAATATTTATGCCTTTTGTGACAATTTTGCAATTCTCATTTAAATAAGTTTTATATTCCTATATATATTCTCAATGCACGACAAAACAGATGACGTTCATCTTGATCAAATGATGAAAATTACTTGACAACTTATAAATCTCAACGTGAAAGAGTTTTAAACTTAACAATTCAATAATTATTTGTCCACACCTCTAAATTGAGGTGGAAAGAGATGAAGGAGGAGAGAGATAGGAAGAAAAGAAAAAGTAAGAGAGAGAAAGTATAAGATGTGATAGATGATAAGAGGAGAGAGATAGAAATAAAAATAGGTGAAAATGAAGTGTATAAATAAGGAGGTGTGTATATATCATTACTCCTTAACAATTATATCACCTTAAACTCATTTGGTCGTTGTTTTATACTAGTAGGTATCGTGCTAGAGTAGTACTTCCCACACTGTGTTTCTATGTGATTTGGGATAGATCAAAATATTCAATGATGTTAGTTCGAATATCTTGATCCATGCAAAGCTGCATAGCTACACAATATCAGAGCTGCTACTGATATACAATACTTTCTTACTAAAAATGAGTTGTGTAAATGACTCATGATAAAGTTTGGGTTCAATAACCCATCATCCAATCATATTGAAAATAAATGAGTTGGAAATAAATTAATAAATAAAATATAGAAATTCCAACTCACTTATCTTCAATGCGATTGGATGATGGGTTATTTAACCCAAACTTTATAATTGGTCATTTAGACAACCACAACTAAAAAAACTCTAAAATAAACAAATGGTTAAGTTTGTATAAATGATATATTTGAAGGTTTTCCAAAATTCAATTTAAAATCTATGAATTAATTCTCACCATTTCATAAATGTCTTATTAATGAAAGACATGTTAAATAAGTTAATATATGATTGTTTGGAAACATTCATCTTATTATGGATCTTGAATTTGAAATTTTGTACCTAAATAAAATATAATCTAAACCATTGCGGTCATAAGGAACACATCTTTTTCCATTTCTAAATTGCAAAAAGAAATCGAGATTGAGATCAAGATCAAGAACTATACAAAAATCCAAAATCAGAGAGAGAGATGCCTTCTTCTCCAACTTCTCAACTTATCAAGGCGACGACTTCTCAACCTAGATAAAAGTGGTGCCCTCTTCTCAACCGAGACAGAGTCTTTCCTACCACCACCTAGTTTCTCCTTCCTCAAACCATATTGGTGCCACAATGAGCCACTCAATCCTCCCTAGTCTCCTTTTGTCCTCGTTGGATCTCTCAATATAATGAAATGATTAATTATTTTAATTTGAATAACAGTACATACAAGTATATATATTACAAATGTTTGACCAGAGGAGGAGAAGAAAAAACTAGAATTAAGGCTGAACTTATGCAGTTGCTGCTATTACATTCCAATGCTGAGTTGTCTCCTATCAATTCTAATAATGATTGAATTATTCCTCTTAAAACTAATACTGACTTCATGGAATCTTCCTTTTTCATTCCTTGACCAAATCATGTTAATTTATTGCTCATGGTCCATTACGCCCCCTCAAGATAAAGGTTCCATCAAGGACCTTTATCTTGGATGTAAGTTCAGTAAATCTAGCCATGGGTAGAGGTTTGGTAAGCAAGTCTTCCAGTTGGTCCTTGGTAGACACATGTGTGACAATGAGCTTGTTGGATTGCACTTGTTCTCTGACAAAGTGATAATCCAATGAGATTTGCTTCATTATAGAATAGGGTTGGAGCACAAGTAAGTAGAACCCACATTATCACACTTTAAGAGTGGGGGAGCCACCATGGGAATTTTTAGCTCATGAAGTAAGTTTTGGAGCCACATTAATTCAGCTGTGGTGGTAGCTACGACACGATACTCAGCCTCAGTGGATGAACGTGCTACATTTCGTTGTTTTCGTGAGAGCCAATAAATTGGATTACCCACAAAGAAAATTATATAAGCGGAGGTTGAAGTGCGGTCATCTCTGTTTCCACCCCAATCAGCACAAAATATGCTAGCAAATTGTTAGTTTCAGCTTTGCGTAGCATGAGGCCATGATTGATAGTTTTCTTGATGTACCTTAAGATGCGCTTCAGATGTTGAAGGTGAAGAGAGGTTGGTTTGTGCATCAATTGGGACAACTTATTGATTGAGTATGACAGATCAGGTCGAGTCAGATTAAGGTACTGAAGTCCGCCATTAATCTGACGGTACTCAGTAGTATCAGTGGATGCGGTGCCATCTTTGAGCTGAAGTACAACCGTAGAGGAAAGAGGAGTCAGAGACGGCTTTGCCCCTTCCATGTCAAACCTTTCTAGGAGCTCCTGAATGTATCTGTGTTGAGAAAGAAAGATTCCAGCACTGGTAGGTATAATTTCAACACCCAAAAAATAATGAGGTTGTCCCAGATATTTCAAAGAGAATTTGTGAGATAATGCCACAATGAAGCTCTGAAGGAAGGCAGGTTTGTTACTTGTACGTAGTAGGTCATCCACATAGACCAGAAAGTAAGCCACTGTGTCACCTGAGTGATAAAGAAAAAGGGATGGATCACTTTTGCTGGTTGTGAATCCATAAGATATGATGAATGCCTTGAGGGAGTCATGCCAAGCACGTGGGGCTTGACGAAGACCATAGATAGTTTTGTGGAGTTTGCGCACATAGGTGGGGTGTGTTGTATCTTTGAGACCCGATGGTTGAGCCATAAAGACCTTTTCTGTTAGTGCCCCTTGGAGAAATGCATTGTTCACGTCAAGTTGGTGCATGGCCCACTGATTTGAGATGGCAAGAGTAAGGACAATCTTGATCGTTTGTGGGCGAACAACAGGTGCAAATGTTTCCTTGAAATCAACACCAGGGCATTGCGTGAATCCCTTTGCAACGAGACGTGCCTTATAACGAGCTATGGAGCCATCACTATTTCTTTTGATGCGAAATAGCCATTTGCATCCAACAACATTTTGGCCTGCTGTGGGGGGCACTAGGGAGAATGTGTCATTTCTGATTAAGGCTTCAAACTCTTCGGCAATGGCCTTGCGCCAATGAGCATGTTTCATCGCTTCACGGATAGTAGAAGGTTCCCAATTCTCAGGAATTAGATGCTTTGATGCCTGATACATATGTTTGGGCTTGAATATGTTGTTCTTGGACCGAGTAATCATTTGGTGTGGCTCATGGATGGGTGGTGGTGTTGCAAGAGGATTAGTAGTAACAAGAGAAGAAGAAACAAGAGAAGAAGTGGGGAGATCATTACCTGATGTATTTGAAGGCAAGAGGACCTCTTCTTCGCGAGGCATAGCATGAGTATCTGGTGGGTCATGGTTCTGAATGGGGATGATGGTGTGCAAGGGTTGAACTGGGATGTCTGTGGGTAATGGTGGGAGTTGTTTGGGTGTGGTGAGTTGGGTATATGGAAAACATATAATGAAATGATTAATTGTTTTAATCTGAATAACAGTACATACAAGTATATATATTAAAAATGTTTGACCTGAGGAGGAGAAGGAAAAACTAGAATTAAGGCTGAACTTATGCAACTGCAACTATTACATTCCAATGCTGAGTTGTCTCCTATCAATTCTAATCTATATACTATTAAAAAGAAAATCGTTATCCAAAACAATTTTACACATGACATTCTAAGAATCAATTTCATCACACCCCCATCTCTGGCTGACAAGTGTCACAGTCAGAAAGACTCACACAAATTAATTATCCTAAGTGATTTTCCTATAATTTTATTTGTTTGTCCCCCATTATATGAAAAAATTATAAATAAAGTTAATAACGTAATGTTTGAAATTTTGTTTGTTTAAATTAATATATACAGGGATCCGGAAATGTTAATAACGTAATATTTTAAGTTAATATACACAACCTCAATATAATATACATGGTTTATTATATTATGGTTCAAAGTTTATTTTAATAGTATTCTAGGTTTATTATATTAAGGTTTTGCAATTAATTATTTATCTCCTTCAAATTCCTTTTAATGAAATTACTTTGTGCTATCTATTTAAGGAAATTACTTTTTGCAATTAATTAATTATTTCCTTCAAATTCCTTAAATAGACCACTTAATTATATTAAGAACTATTTACACTCATAAAAGACATTAAATTCTATATTAAATAAATGGTAGATCCATTTTTTTTTAAATCCCATTTGAAATAATTTTTTACATTTTAATGCAATGACAATTTGTTTAAGGAAATTCGTTTTCGAATTTCATTGATTAATTATAATCAGTTTAATTATAACCGTTGATTACCATCACTTAATTTAATTATGTATCATTGACAATTTTAAACATTTAATTCGTTCACATATTTAAAAAAAATCATAATACAACATTTAATACTAATTACTATTGCTTCCTTAAATCAAGTCAACGTGAATTTGTTCATCTTAAATCAAGTCAACGTGAATTTGTTCATTTCAATTCAAAACTTAAAATAAATCGAATTCTGGGTAAAACATCACAAGTTGCTGAAACGTTGGCCAATATCTTACAATGCATACTTGGATACGAAACAAAACCGTTTTAAGAATATATTTAGAAATAACTTTATGTGATAGAAATAGATTTGGTTTCAAAATAAAATTGATTTTAAATATTATATAATATTTTATATCTAATGCTATAATATTTGCATTCATTTTTTTATATAATTAAACTGCATTAGTATAAATCAATATCTGAAATCAATGCCCAATTAATATAGTTTTTATGTGTTGCCAATATTAATGAGATATTACAATTATTATGTATGAAATTAAATGAAACCAATGAAAATTAATAGTGAAATAATCAGTTAACCATTTATAGAAAATTTAATACGATATTTATGGTAGTCTATTGTTACAAATCAGAGATTACTAATTTTATTTGAAATGTGTTTGACCATCAATCATAATTAATGGACATAATCAATGTAAAAAAATTTAATCCACCCTACCCCTTCCGTATTTTAATTAATTGATTTATGGAAACAATTAAGTGTATCTTTTGATGGGAATAGTCTACCATAGCCTTGAACGAGATCAACCCAGTCAAACATATTTTCACTAAAATAATCACATTAATGATTTAATTTTATGTATAATTATGATGATCATTTAACATTAATTGGTTAGGTTTTTTTTAAAAAAAAATATTGAGTGTTGGGAACTTAAATAAGGAAATTAAATTAAATAAGGAAATCTAATTAAATAAGGAAATAAGATAAAATGATAAAAATTAAAACTGTTTAGTTAATTAAGAGCCTTTGATTTTTCTGGTGCTAAATAAAACTGTTTAAATTCCTCATATTGTTGTTTTTAATGCTTGACTTTTTAGTCATTTAAATTTAAACTAAGTACCATGAAATGGAATAATTGAAAATCAGCAAAAAGTCTTCCTCAAATTTGGCTTCTGACAAGGCTGTTACAAATTACAAATCCAAAATTATTCAAATGAATTGATTTAATTTATTTTCATTAGACCTATCTTAATTCTCCAAAAATCAATTTCAAATTTGAATGAAAATAACATATTCTATTTGAGAAATTGTCAAATCGATGACAAATAGAAGTATATACCACATAAATTTCCACAGGTATTCTTCATTCCCCTCCAACACTTATGTCTCCTAACTCTTGTCACTTTTACTAAGTCTCTAGAACACATTTTCATTTAATTTAAATATATTTTTCATAATTTTAAATAATTTTAGGATTAAATATATATATGAAGTTTTGTCAAACTTTGCAATTTGTGTGATACTCATTGTGATTTATTTTGTTTGGTTGAATGCTCATCTTTTTTTCGTATCTTAGTTCATTAATACATGTCTAAATAATGAGATCAATATTCGCCGTGCAACGCACGGGGTAAAAACGCTAGTAATGATTGAATTATTCCTCTTAATACTAATACTGACTTCATGGAATCTTCCTTTTTCATTCCTTGACCAAATCATGTTAATTTATTGCTCATGGTCCATTACTCAAGATCTCTTTCTCTTCTTCTCTCGATCTAATTTGCATGGGGTGAGGTGAGGGGGTTTGCAGGGCTTAGATTGGGGGTGGGGGGAGGGGGTTGCAAGGGTGAGTGTGAGGATTTTTATGGTGGGCTTTCTAGGTTTGGATGTATGGGTATGATGAGTGAAGTGGTAGATTTTCTGAGTTTAGATGTTATGGTTTGATGGTCAAGGGAGTGGTGCAGATTCCATATTTTGGGTTCTAGATTTCAATGACGAGGTCGGGGTATAATGACGAATTTGGGTGATTAAAGACTTTTTCGAATATGGGGTTAATAAATAGAAAAAAAAAATTATTGATTTTTATTGTTGTGGTTGTTGAAGTATGAAGATAATTCAAAAATAATGAAGATGGTGATGAATAAAGAAGTTGACTAGATTTGTACGTAATTTTTATTCATTAATTAATAATTTAAATTTAAATTAGATATTAGTTATACACAATAGAATATAACATTAATTATCTTCCGATGTATAAAAAAAAAGACTATAACATTAATTAAAAATATTAACTAGTGACCTCATCACCTCTAACATACATGTTGGTGTGCCAATAGGAACGACGAGCACACGTTTCAATTTGGTCGAAGCTCTTTGACTGAGCTTCGGCAAAGACTAAAATTATGCCCTTTATAAAATCGAGGGATGAGTTTGCAATGGAGATACAATGGGGCGGGTACCCAAAGTCGGATCCTGACCCGGCCCAATACCCGTGGGTATTTACCCGGACCCTCCATTAAATAAATGGGTACCCGTTTAAGGGGTATAAAACGGGTCCAGGTACTTGCGGGTATCAATGAGTACCCGCGGGTATCCATATCTTGATTTTTTCTTGATCATTTGCACAATTCAGGCTCAAAGTGGTCCATTTAAGATCACCACAATCGCACCATTTAGAGGGTCAGGGGTGTACCTAGGGAGGGGCTGACAAGGCCACGACCATTTTAATTTTTTTCACCGACTATAGGTATTTTTTTTAGTTTTGTTTGTGGTTTTTATTCAACCTCTGCAAAGATTTGTTACTATTGTTGTATAATTTTAGTTTCATCCCTCAATTATCACAAGTTTACACTTTACAACGTCCTGATGAAACTAAACGAAGTTCTTATTTTAAATTAATAACAAGTTTGATAAGCTTATTTGTTGAAATTGCTAAGGTTTTTGAAAATGTAAATGAGAATACATTCAATTCTTCTCAACGAAGAGATACGAGAGCAACTTCTCGAAAATTGTTGAGTTTTGAATTTTCTTTTATGCGTAATGTGATGAAAGAAATATTGGGAATCAGTGATACACTTTGGCAGTCCTTACAACTATGAAAGAAATTTGTCATTTCAGCTAAGACATTATCATTCAGATGTTTTCCGAGATCTTAATTTAGGAAAATTGTTTACTTTATAGCGATCTTTTCGTCTTTCAGCTAGATTTATACGTCTTGTTTTTTAACTTCCTATTTAATAATATCTATATAGCGATTCTTTCTGCAATGAAAGTTGTTAAGACTCGAGTTCGCAACAAGATTGAGGATGATCTTTTTTTCAGAAATGTATTAGTTGTATACATTAAGTGAGAAACTGCTGAAAATTTATAGTTGATACAATAATAAATAAATTTAATATTATTAAAGAACAAAGAGTTGTATTCAAACAAATTTTTGTATTAGTTGATGCAATATCCAGTGAACAATGTTTTAGTCTTTCATTTCGCCCCACATTGAAAAATTTCCTGATACGCCCTTACAGATAAAAGTAATAGACAACGAATACTCAAAAGCTAAGTGAATGGTTCACTGAACTGTAAATATTTCCATGTGAAATAGGATATCGTAATACACAGGAAAAAAGGCGCAGAAACATCCAAATGTGGTATCACTGAACTGTAAATATTTTCACTCGCTTTGTTTACTCTCGCTTGCTCTCGATATTGGTTAGCCTTAGTCACGGGTAACCCATGATCCAACCGGATCAAAACCCAAGCTATAAATAAAAGAGGACCGCCCAAGCGGAGGATCCTATCATTTCACGCATTTTTACTCGCTTTGTTTACTCTCGCTTGCTCTCGATATTGGTTAGCCTTAGTCTGCGGTTCCATACCGGAACATTGGCGCCCACCGTGGGGCCGAAGGATACTTTCCTAGGCTTCGTTTTTCATCGCGATGGTGACTCGATCCGGGGCGAACGGAGAGAGGAATCATGTTCAACAAAATGATGTTCCTCCCGATGTTCTTCAGCGGATCATGGACGATCTCAATGAACTTCGTCAACATAATCAGCAGTTGCAAAATCAACTTACTGATCTTAATCAGACTCAGGGTTTACGAGAGGGCGATCGAAGAATGGCTGAGACGGTGGTGGACTTTCAACCTTTCACAGAGGAAATAGCGAACACTGCCGTCCCAGACAATTTGAAGACGTTGAAACTTGATTCTTACTATGGCGATTCAGATCCAAAGGACCATTTAGTGTATTTCAACACGAAAATGGTCATTGTAGGCGCATCAGACGCGTTGAAGTGCAAAATGTTACCGTCAACTTTTAAGAAATCGACGATGATTTGGTTTACAACTCTACCGTCAAGGTCAATCGTCAATTTCACAGAATTATCTACAAAATTCTTGTCTCAGTTTTCTACCAGTCGTGCACAAAAAGTGACTCCGGCGACATTATTCAACATTCGGCAGGGAGTAAATGAGACTTTGCAATCTTATATGGGGCGTTTCAATCAACTATCTGTTCATTTGGAGGATAAGATGCCAGAAATTTGCATTGCAGCCTTTGAATTGGGTTTGAGGCCGGGCGGTCTAAACAGTAATTTAAGCAGGAAACCAGTGGAAACAATGGTGCACCTACGCGAAAGGGTTCAAGGATACATTAGGGAGGAGCAAAGTGATCAGATCAAGAATAACCGCCCAAATGCGGTGGTAACTGGGCAGAAACAGCAGTTCGAGGCGAGAAAAGGAGCGGTTACAGATCAATATTCGAAGGGATGGACCGAACGTGGCAACGCAGGGTATAATAATCGTAACCGTTATGACGGCCGATTTGATAACCGTTCTAATTTCAAAAATCGTGCTCAACCGTATGGAGTGCGTGGGCCAGGACATTCGATGACGTGGACTCGAAACCAAAATGACCGTGCAGTACCTTTGGCGGTTAATTTGACTGAAGCTTTGCACACGTGTTTGGAGGCGAATGTTATTCGTTTTCCACGGCAGCCAAAGCCGTCAACGGGTTACGTGGATAAGAAGAAGTGGTGCGAGTATCATAGGATTTCAGGGCATAATACTGATGACTGTTTTACTTTGAAGAAGGAGATTGATAAATTGATAAAGGCTGGGTATATGAAGCAGCTTGAGGGGCGAAGCAATTCAGATGAAGCAGGAACTTCAACAAGACGAACCGAAGATGGAAAAGAGATTGAGGGGATGGTCAAGATAGGCAATCGGATGGAAAAGCAAAGGGGCGAATTCATTCTATTTTTGGTGGATTTCGTGGCGGAGGAATGACTAATTCAGCTCGTAAGAGGTACGTTCACTCCATTAATGCTGTTTACTTTAACGATTGGGGAAGTTGGGCAACCAATCAACCCGATATAACGTTTACTGTGCGAGATTTTGAGGGAGTACAGCCTCACGAAGACGATCCAATTGTTGTAATGCTGAGGATTGCTGATTATGAAATTGAGAGGGTACTTCTGGATCAAGGAAGCTCGGCGGATTTGATTTATGGTGACGCTTTTGAAAAATTGGGGCTAAATGAATCTGATTTGTTGCCTTATGATGGTTCTTTAGTGGGTTTTTCTGGAGAAAAAGTATTTGTTCGAGGATATGTGGAATTGAAGACTGTCTTTGGAGAAGGGAAGAATGCGGAGGCATTTGCTATTAAGTTTTTGGCAGTAAAGTGTACTTCACCGTACAATGTACTCATTGGGAGGCCATCACTAAACAGATTGGGGGCGATCATTTCTACAAGACATTTAACGGCGAAGTATCCATTGAGCAAAGGAGGAGTTGGAATTTTAAAGGCTGATCAAATGGTTGCTCGAAAGTGTTATTCAGAAAGTTTTAAGCAGTATGGGCACATGGGTAAGAAAGCAGTGAAAGAGGGGCATCGAGTCTATGAGGTGGATTTAGAACAGTCAGAAATTATTTTGGATCCTCGAGAAGGATTCAGTGAGCACAAGATGAAATCAGAAGAGGAAACTAAGGCGATCCAAATTGGTGAGCGAAACTTGAAAGTTGGTGTCAATTTAACTACAAGTCAGGAAAACAGGTTGGTAAAATTGTTATATGAGAATATGGATTTGTTTGCATGGAGTGCAAGAGATTTACCAGGAATCGATCCGGAATTTATATGTCACAAATTGGCTTTAAATCCTGGGGCGAACTATTGCTATCAGACTATGCCGTTTGGGCTGAAGAATGCGGGAGCAACATACCAAAGGTTGATGGATAAGGTGTTTGATAAGCAGGTGGGGCGGAACATGGAGATTTATGTAGACGACATGGTGGTCAAGTCAGAGGAAATGGTGGCGCATTGTTCTGATCTTGAAGAGGCTTTTGGCGAACTAAGAAAGCATAACATGAGACTTAATCCGGAAAAGTGTTCGTTTGGAATTCAAAGCGGAAAGTTTTTGGGTTTCATGATCACAAGGAGAGGAATTGAGGTGAACCCTGATAAGTGTAAGGCGATACTCGATATGCAGAGTCCAACCTCAGTTAAAGATGTGCAGAAGTTAACAGGAAGAATAGCAGCTTTGTTCAGGTTTCTTCCGTGTTCTGGGGAAAAATCAGCACCATTTTTTCAATGCTTAAGGAAAAACAAAATTTTTCAGTGGACTGAAGAATGTGAGAGGGCGTTCCAAAGTTTGAAGGATCATTTATCCAAGCCACCAATTTTAGCCAAACCAGTTCCAGGTATTTCATTATCAATGTTTATTTCCATCTCTGATAATGCAGTTAGTTCAGTTTTGTTGCAAGAAAATAAGGATGATATGAGGATCATATATTTTGTGAGTCATGCTCTTCAAGGAGCTGAAGTTAGATACCAAAAAATTGAAAAAGGCTGCATTAGCTCTAATCATATCCGCCAGGAAATTAAGACCTTATTTTCAAGGCTTTCCAATTGTGGTAAAAACAGATTTGCCACTTCGCCAAGTTTTGCAAAAGCCTGATCTGGCTGGAAGAATGGTTTCCTGGGCTGTTGAATTGTCAGAATTTGAAATCACTTTTGACAGGAAAGGTATGGTTAAAGCACAGGTATTGGTGGATTTTGTTAATGAAATGTCTTCCAGTGAGAAAAATATGGAAGTTGGCGAATGGAGTTTGTCTGTAGATGGTTCGTCTAATGTCAAGGGAAGTGGAGCTGGAATAATCTTAGAAGGACCAGGTGGCGTGACAGTTGAGCAGTCACTCAAGTTTGACTTTAAAGCAAGCAATAATCAGGCAGAGTATGAAGCTATAATTGCAGGTTTGAAGTTGGCGATCGAGATGGGGGTCAAGAGCATAATGATTAAAACAGATTCTCAGATAGTTTCCAGGCAAATTCAGGGTGAATATCAGGCGAGGGACGCACAGCTGGCTAAGTATTTATTGAAAGCTCAGGGATTGATAAAGCAGATAGGCACAGTGCAGGTCAATTATGTTCCGCGGGAGGAGAATACAAGGGCGGATATTCTATCAAAGTTAGCAAGCACCAAGAAGCCGGGAAACAATAAGTCAGTCATCCAGGAAGTTTTGAGCAGCCCAAGTATCGAAGAAGATGAGACAATGATGGTGTTAACTTTAGCGAATTCAGATTGGGTGGGGCGTATCAAACAGTGTTTGGAGGCAGAAGGCTCTGATGTGTTGACATTCTCTATGGATCAAATTCGCGAGGCAAGTCGTTACACATTGTTGGGCGATCAATTGTACAGAAGAGGGATTGAAGTTCCTTTATTGAGATGTGTCTCTAAGGATGAGGCGGAAAGAATCATGTTTGAGGTTCACGAAGGTGTGTGTGCAAGTCATGTAGGGGGAAGATCTTTGGCGGCGAAAGTGCTCAGAGCAGGGTTCTATTGGCCAACTTTACGAGGGGATTGTATGGAATATGTGAAGAAGTGTGGTAAATGTCAAATTTATGCAGATTTACATAAGGCGCCGCCTGAGACTCTTAGCTCAATGAGTTCATCGTGGCCATTTGCAATGTGGGGAGTAGATATTCTGGGATCGTTCACTCCAGCCGGTTCTCAAATCAGATTTATTTTGGTGGCGGTGGACTATTTTACTAAGTGGATTGAGGCGGAATCAATGGCGAAAATAACAGCAGAAAAAGTCAAAAAGTTTTATTGGAGAAAATTGGTTTGCAGATTTGGCGTTCCAGCAACTATCGTCTCAGACAATGGAACACAGTTTACAAGCAGGAGTGTAAAGGATTTTTGTGCAGGAATGGGAATTGAGATGCGTTTCGCCTCAGTTGAGCACCCTCAGACAAATGGACAAGTGGAGTCAGCGAATAAAGTCATTCTCAATGGAATTAGAAAGCGTCTAGGCGAAGCTAAGGGATTATGGGCTGAAGAGTTGATCACGGTCATTTGGGCGTACAATACTACTCCTCAATCAACTACTGGCGAATCACCTTTTAAGTTGACTTACGGGGTAGATGCAATGATACCAGCAGAATTGCAAGATGTAACTTTCAGGGTGGCAACTTATAATGAAGAGCAGAACGACATGAATAGAGTGGTTGATCTCAATTTAGCAGAGGAAACGCAAGCAGAGGTTCGTTTGAGGCAGGCAATGGTAAAACAGAGGTCGGAAAGGCGATACAATTCTAGAGTGGTTCCGAGGCAAATGAAAGTTGGTGATTTGGTTCTGCGTAGGAAGGCAAAGGGGCCTGATGATTCGAAGTTATCACCTAATTGGGAAGGACCTTACAGGATTCTGCGAGAGCTTGGTCAAGGGGCGTATCATTTGGAGGAGTTATCGGGGCGAAGGGTCCCAAGGGCTTGGAATGCACAGCATCTCCGTTATTATTACAGTTGAAGTGCAGGGTGGTTCGTTCGGTTTGTTTTGTGTTGTACAGTTTGTTTCAGTGTATGTTTGTCCAAGACTATGTTTCGTTGTTTCAGTTTTGTGTGTGTTGAAGTCTACGTTTGTTGGTTGTATCGTTTAAGACTATGTTTGTTGTGTAAGATTAAATTTGATGCACTCTTTTCTCTACCCCAGGCGGGAGAGTTTTTAACGAGGCATCAATTATTAATGAATAACAGGTGTGCACTCTTTTCTCTACCCCAGGCGGGAGAGTTTTTAACGAGGCATAACCTTTTTTAAAATGATCAAGGGCTTATCATTTTACTTATTTCTTTTACCCATAGCGGAAACTTATCAACTAAGGTCTATCAATTGGGCGACGTCAGACAATTGAGAAAAAAGTAAGTCTCTTAAAACAAGAGCATTCGGCCACGAATTCATAAGCACAGTCTTAAATTGGATTTAAGCTTGTCCAAACTAAGCACAAGTCTCCACGCGAGCATACTAATGAAATCAAATATTTTGACTTTGATTTCCATGAGTAACTATGTCAAAAATGAAAAATTTGACTAAGTTATGCAAACAAAGGCCTTATGATTCCAAAGTAGTTGATTAAGTTTAAACTCTAAAACATTTAAAGAGATTCACTCAAGAGTATCTTACTATGTACAGTAAAATGAGAGGGTAAAGTACTCCACTAAATGATGAAGGCGGACTAACTTTGGTGAAAGGTTAGTAAATGTTATTTATGTTAAGTTATATTTTGAAGTTATATGATAACCTGAATATTTCAGTAACATTGTGTTCAATCATAGAATTAGTAATTGTGATAGTTGTTTGGGGGGAACAAAGGGTAACGTTATTACTAGAGTCATGAAGTTTTAGGTTTTTGGCGAAACAATTATAACATGTTTTGGTTATTAGGCGAAACAATTAGAATGTGATGCATTCATGTAGCGCTGAAAGGAAATTCATTACAATAAGGGAAGTTCAGTACATGGCAGCCAAGAAAACAAAATAGACAAAGATCAAAGAGACCGAAGGTCTTTTATATAATTTGCTAAAAAGGAAAAGGGCACAAGACTTGTCACTAATGGTTTTCTCCTTCTCCTTCTTTGGTGTTGACATTCTCTTCTTCATTCTTGTCTTCTTCTTCTTCTTCTTCTTCCTCTTCTCCTTTCCCATCCGCGTTATCCGGGATGATCAGTTTTCCATCCACGATACGAGCATAAGGGTTTGACCCCTCCAAGTTAATTGCCAGGTCAGGATTGAGAAAGGAGATTTGGCTTAGTGCTTTGGCGAAGCCAGCCTCAAATTGATCCAAAACAGAACATTGTAATTCAGCAATTTCTGTTTTCATCTTAGAATTCTCGTCCAGAGTTTGGTTGTGAACAGTAGTAATCTGGGCGAGATCAGCTTTCATCTTGTCATTTTCTTCAGTCAATGTTTGAACAGAAGCTTTGTGATATTCAGCAGTCTTCTTCGCATTCTCAATTTCTACAGCCAAATCAGCAGCTTTTTTCTCAATGGCTTTGTTGGATTTATCTAACAACTTCAACGTTGCTTTCAACTTTCCAATTTCTTTTTCTTTTTCTTCAACAAGTTTGGCATTGGCGAGGCCATCGAAGCCGTTAGACTCTAAGTCAATCATCTTGGCGACTGCAGCAATCTCTAAACCTTTGGTCATCATAGCTTGACAGGCCTCTTTTAAACCCATCTTCCTCATTTTCTCACGGTCAGCCTCAAAAACCAGGTTCGTTTCCAGCCTCAAAAGTTTTCAAAGAGATATGTGAAGTTTCGCCCCTGACTATCTGGCCCCCCGAAACAACACGGCTCATCAGGGGCGCAGGGAATTATGTCCAAATGTGCATCTAGGCCATCTTTCCTAAAGTTGTATTTAGTGACTAAATCTATAATAGCTTTTGGAGTACAATATTTAGAGAATTGTTTTTTGATTTTACTAGCTACCCATAGGGAATCAGCGATAGGTGGGACATTAGGAGTAGAAGCCTCTTTACGGGTGCGTTTAGAAACCATTTTCAAAGTGTCCTGAAAGTGAAAGGTTTAGAAGTAAGATGAAGATGGAATAGAGTAAAAGTTTTTAGTTTACAATGCAAGGTTTATGCAGTGTTTCTGGGTAGAGAGTGAGTCATGGATATTAAAAATAGAAACTTTTATGCGCAAGTTCATGTGAAAGTATGAAATAAAGAAGAAAAGAGAAGGAGATTGTTACCTGAGAGAAAGTTTGGAACTTCAAAGACTGCTGGGATGGTCGATGAGTGAATGCAAGAAATAGGAAAGCGAGTTTGGCGGAGAAGAAGCAGGGTGTGGGTTTTTCGTTTTTGAAAAGAATATGGGTAGTAAGGAATTGCAGGTAAGTGATGAGAGGGGTAGAAAAGGAGGCTTTATATAGAGAAGGAAGGAGGGGTGAAAGGGTGAGATGAAAAGGTACATTAATTACAGATGAGTGGACGCGTGCTCACATATGGATATTCAAGAGTCAGGTTTGATCATTGAAGTAAAAGAGGACACGTCGATCAGGGATTTGAATTTAAACGGATGTGATTCATTGTAAAGTCAAGTGGAAGGGTCATCTTAGTCCGGCAGTCATGACGTTTTATGAGTCACTGGAACGATACAACCTTTTGTGTTTGAATTTATTTTATGTGCCTTTAATCGTATTTATTTTCATGATGGTAATTATGTCAGTGGTATTTAAAGACGCGGTAATGCTGCGGCTCAAGTTCCAAAATATTTGTAGATATCTGTTGATGTAATTGTAGCAGGAAAAGCAATGATGATTCTTACCACAGTGAGGGCGTAGCAGGTAATAGACTCAGAGATTTGACAGGTTAGGTTGAACACGCAAGAAAAGAAGAAGAGGAAAGAGCTGGTTTGACGTGGTTATTATTATATTATTTACTTTTATTCAAATGAACATATGTAATGGTTTATACGCCCATTTCAATTGCACCATGAGGGCTTCAATGGTTGAGGGCTTATTAAAGACACTTTCGCCTTACACTAAGCCTTAGTGTCTTGAGGGCTTGTGGTCTGGTATAGGGCGGATCGATGTATTTAATAATTGGGCTGAACAAATCATGTATCAAATGGGCCGGGTAACCCATGATCCAACCGGATCAAAACCCAAGCTATAAATAAAAGAGGACCGCCCAAGCGGAGGATCCTATCATTTCACGCATTTTTACTCGCTTTGTTTACTCTCGCTTGCTCTCGATATTGGTTAGCCTTAGTCTGCGGTTCCATACCGGAACAAGTCTCAAACAAGTCTATCTTGCAAGAAAAAATGGCAGAGGGCAAGTGGTATCAAGATGGAACCAGTTAACATCGAACACCTTATCAAGGATCAAAACCAATCAAATAATATAATACCCCCCATCTCAGTTAATAGCAGAAAAAGAGCGATCTGAAGCTAATTTTGAAGTCGAAGACAATATCTTCTAGCCAATTCTCGTCTAAAGCTAATGAATGGGTATCCGTCGCGCCCCCGTTTATAAATGGATAGTTAAAATACTTGTTTCATCTATCCATGGATACTTGGACTCGCGGGTCCTATTAATCGTGTTTAGGGTGTAATCGGATTGAATTAGTTCGTATTTAGAGGGTTTAGATGTCCGAACCAATCAAACATGTTCGTTTTAAGTTGGTTCAAATTTCTTGATTTTTTATTCTGGAACCGAACCAAACCAACTTAATATCAATTGGATTGGTTCGGTTCAGATAGTCAGATTTGGAATAAAAAAATTATTTTAAAGTTTGTGCAAAATTTATTCAAAAAATGTAAAAATTTATTAAAAAAATATGAAAACTCCATATAATCCAACATATCTAAAAGAACAACATTCCATAATACATAATCATATGATCCAACATAAACAGATTAAAACTAACATCTTCAATACAAATATAAATAGGCAACATAATGTAAGTCTTAACATAAAAAATTAACTTAGGCCTTAGAGTATTGGTATTCTCTAAGTTTTTTTTAAAACAAAATAGGCAGCAAAATGTGTTTTTGTTACATCGAAAGATAAATTGCACAATAAAAAAATAGTGAACATGTCTCCATATTTTTTCAAATGTAAATTATGTAATGGGCTGAAGTCTTTGGGCTCAAGTAAAAGAAATATCTCAATACCATTGAGTTGGTTTGGATTCATTTTTTTTCTCAATCCCCGAATCCAATACCTGAACCGATGGTAATCGAATGCAGTGAAAAGAATCCGAACCGAATCAATGATCCAATCAAACCCATCATCGGATCGGATTGGTTTAATCGAGTTTGCAGATTGGACCATACCCACTTACACTCCTACCCGTGCGGGTATTTACCTGTAAGTCTTGGTACTTTTGCCACCCTTAGTTTGCAATTTTATGCCGAGGGACTAAAATTAGAACTGACTTATTTTCTAGGGACAAGAAACATAATTAATTCAATTTTAAACTTAAGCTAATATAGCGCGCGCACACGTATACGGAAATGGCACCGCACACAAGAAGAAAAGAGATAGAGTGGCAAAGAGAAAACATGAGGGAGGAGCAGCGGCGAAGGCGCCGGCGCGGAAGGCCGACGCCTCGAGGTGAAGGCCGCAGTTCAGGCTGTGGCGCCGTGCGAGGGTGGCTGCGCGACGTGAAGATTCTGTTTGAAGGTTGAGATTCTGGTTTGGTTACGGCTTTGATTGTGCGGGAGGAGGTTACAGCTGAAAATGGAGGTTTTTGCAAAATCCATTTCAGGTAATTAATTTGAGAGCTTCATCTATCGCTAATATTTTTTTTTTGAAATTTCGAGCATTAGTGATGATTGGATCCTAATTGTTAACTGAGTTCTAAATTCACATCCAGTGAAGTTGTATTTGTTTTTTGAATCTTGATATGTTCTAAATAACAATGTGTCTCTTGCTGCATACCAACTGTTTGGTGGAATGCCTAAAATTTGGATGGATTTTCGTTGCGCGTATTCTGCTTGTATATGTTTTAATCCTTGACATTTCATATTTTGGAAACCTTGTTCTGATTTTTCTGCATAAAATGTATGCTTACAATTCTGGCTGGCTGTATCTCTTGTTATACTTTCTGGAATTGGATGCCATTTGTGTCATTGGATAGATAACACACTAATCTTAAAAATGGTATAAGTTTCAGATTTTATATCAGTACCAGTTTTGGTTAGAAGTCAGACTCTATTTGGCTTAATTTGCATGCTGTGTGGTTTCTGGAGGCTGTCAGTCTTTGATGCATAACTTAGGCTAGACTCGTTGGAATTTAGTACCGTTTTCTTTGTTAGATGGCACAGTAGTGCTTCGGCCTCTTGTGGGACGAGTTATTTATACAAAGGAAATGGTTCGCTCTATTCGGGCACGTTGAAGGGATTTGGAAGTTGGAACACTATATAATATGATTGTATAGGTATATGAATACTAAAAAAGGATAAGAGAATACTCACAATTCCTGGCGCTCATAATTAACAACAAAAGCCATTGGTGTCTTAAACAAAACATACGAGTACCAACAAAAGTCAAGGCAATCAAGAAATTTAAGCCTCTAATCGTTAAACTAAAAAGCCTAAAAACATGTAAGTTCAAATAAAACTTCCCTAAATAGGAATCATCAATCATCTTCTCAATCCAAATCTTCCTCTTTATCACTTTCACTACTATTATAGTTCTATGCCACTTCCTCCTCAAACTAGACCCTTTTCATGAGCTTCTTGTGAACCATCAAACTAGACCCTTCTGAAGCAAAATCTCTAAAATAAATACCCTATCAATGAGCTTCTTGTGAGCTGTTTTTGGGTTTTTATTAGTTCCACCAAACAGTGTTAAGGAGATTTTGGCACTACCAAAGAGCTGTTTTTGGGTTTTTATTAGCCTCTAATTCTGTTTTTGCAGTTTTTATAACTATCGAAAGATTGTCTAAGGATTTTTATCTTAGGAGTTTTAGAAGTTAAGGTATTGTATTACAATGAACCGTAAGTTACAACCACAAGATTGTCCAAGGGTTCTATCTAAGGAGTTTTCGATTTCAAGAAGGCGTTGTTTTAGAAGTTGCAAGCATCAACTAAAATTTGTTTAGGCTGCCTAATTTGTGTTTTGAATGAATGGAGTCATTCCTCTCCAAACTTGTTCCCGTTTTTGCTTCCTTTCTGTTACCTGATTGTGAATATAGAAACATTCATATAGTGTTGTAAAGTACAAAACACAACAGCTCGACATTAGTAAAAAATATTCAGTCATTTTTGCTCCTTTTTTTTTTTTTAATTTTCTTTCTTCCTCAATTCTACACAAAAAGAGAAATTGATTTAGATGATAAATTTGAATTTAAAGCGTTGCACAATTGATGAAAAATATGAGAAATCAGTCACCATCTGAGAAAGAAAAACACATTTAAACCCCCTCTTGATCAATAATTCTCTGGTACAAATTTAGTTACTAGTGCTTAATCATAAACCAAACAGAGAAGAATAATATTACAATAAATTTAGTACTAAATATCTTAACGTTGATTTATAACTATGGTTAGTGAGTTTGAAGAGTCCCCAGGTGGTGGCAACCAAGGTAGATTTCTGAAATTTCCAATGCCTCCTTGTACTGACATTCCCTTTGGAGTTTGAAATGGCTTGGGAGGCATTTCAAGCAACTCAACATCTCCTTCAAGCAACTCAACCACTCTGTTCATTGAAGGTCGATCACTAGGCTTCATCTGTATGCACCACAAAGCAACTAATATCATCTTCTTCAGAATTGTCCTGTCCTCCTCTACAGCATTTATCCCCATTTCTATTTCCTTCCCTTCACTGAATTGCTGGTAAACCCAAGAAGGAAAATAAACCTGGCTTGGACGATCCACGCGCTCGTTCATGTTCTTTCTCCTGCTCGCCATTTCCATCAACAACATTCCAAAGCTATAAACATCTGCCTTGTATGAAACGCCTCCAATGTTCTTGTAGAACAACTCAGGTGCCATGTACCCCATGGTTCCTCTTGCAGCTGTGAGGGTCACAATGCTGTTATCAGTTGGGTAGAGCTTTGCCAGCCCAAAATCCGAAACTTTTGGAGTGAAGTTCTCATCAAGAAGAATATTATGAGGCTTAATGTCGAAGTGCAAGATCCTCATGTCACACCCTCGATGTAGATATTCAATACCGCGAGCCACACCAAGAGCGATGTCAAACATTTTCTCCCAGCTCAAGGCGATTGTTGCTTCTCGTGAAAAAATGTGCTTGTCAAGGGAACCATTGGGCATGAATTCATAGACAAGAGCTCTTTTTGATTTCTCAACGCAGAAGCCAATGAGGTGCACCACGTTCACATGGTGAATTGTTCCAATAGTGGCAACTTCATTGATGAATTCTTGACCATTTGCTCTGGACTTTCCACCTAGCATCTTGATTGCTACGAGATGTCCGTTGCGAAGTGTTCCTTTGTAAACAGAGCCATAGCCTCCCTCACCAAGTTTATCCTTGAACCCTTTAGTGATCTTTTTAATCTCGGAGTAGGAGTACCTAATTGGCATGAGATTGTTGTGAGTTTTGAGGAACTCTTCAACTGAGTCGTACGCAGATAAATGCCTCCTTTGCCACTTATATACCGTGTACATAAAGATAAATAGTACTCCACCTGTGATTCTTATGAGAACGATAACTCCTGTTTTGAAAAACCAGAAATAAATGTTTAAGAACTCCGCTACAAATTAAAATTTCATTCTGAGTTGTTTCTCTTTTTATTTCAATGGCTATTAACCATGAATTTGAGCTGTACAATTTAGATACAAAACAACATATATAGTACTTAAGCAACATACCAATGATAACGCCAAATTTGTGAAGACCTGTAAAATAAAAATATATAAGTATACCAAAAACAATAAACATGTGTTTTGCTGGTACGAAAAGAAATAAAACATGTGTACAATACAGTACAAACATTTAAGCCCCTAGATGAGATATCAATATATCATATGTAGAAGTAAAAAAGAGCTTTGAGAAAAATATTTCATGAAACTGTGAATGGAAAAAAGAATTTTCTGCATACAGTTCTGATAGCATTCTGTTACTATACGTTGTAATTATACAAAACCAATCTGAAAGATTCTGCTTGATGAAGTACTTTTACTGGATGGGAGACATCAAAGAGAAGTTTTTAAATCATTGCTAATTCATACATTGAATACATGTTCATCTGCAAAACTATATTACAATCATGATAATTATATTTACATAAACTATCTCATCATATGCCTTGCAAAGAAAATAAGACACAAATTTAATCAACTTTTATTATAGTAGCATGTTTGGACATCCTTCTACAACTGATTCCAGTGTTGTCAAATAGCCGATATAGTGGCTCTATAGCGCTATAGCGTAGCGCTGAGGGATCACCACTATTTTCTGCTTTGAGGGATTGACATAGCGGATTTTTGGCTTCCCGCGATCTGCGATTAACAGCACTGATTCTAAAGACAAAATCAATTATGGGGAGAAGCTTCTGGGTGATTGAATTGATTTTGAAAAAAAAAGCTAACCCAAATATGGTATAAGTCTGAAAGAATGGGCGAAATTGAAGGTTTTGAAATGGGATTTTATCCATATAAGGAACTCCCAAAAGAAAAATGCCAGTAAAGTGAACAGAAGAGATGCTGATATATACATATTTTAATGCGTACAACTTCTAGCACAACCAATGACCTCATTGTTATAGTTTAACTTACCATAGCCCCGTTCTTCGCACTCATGGCAGGTTATATTTCCCCAAGAAAGCTGTAGCCCATCAACCAGGTTCTGGTGGAGATTTGAATATGAAAGGTTCAGGTCATCTCTGCTGAAATTTGAAGTCATAACCATAACAAGTACGCTGCATGACGCCTCCAACTCAGAGATCTTCAAATCCCCATGTACAGCAAAGTTGTACTTATTTGGAGTGAAAGAAGAAATAGAGGAGCTGGAGCTTTTGGTACAAGCTGCAATATCAATGTAGAGAGGGGATATAATTGGGACTTCACAGCTCATAAATGCTATGACATCCAAGTTACTGCCACCCAACAAGCTAAAAGGTTGTCCAGAGCTGAAGTTGTCATGCGTTAAAGTGTAGAGAGGAATGGAAGAGCAATTGTCTTTTCTGATACCCAAATCTGTGACCCTTATTGTGGAATTATTGTAGTTGATGGTCTGAACAGAATATTTTCCATTGTATAAATTTAGCACTGTTTGATTGTTCTCACATACAAGTTCATATCTGGGGTCTCCACAGTTTTGAGGATCAGCTTGTAGCCGAAAAGGGTAACTGATATTTTGTATATTGCCACAAGATGAAAGGGGACATTGGTGATTTCTCTCTGTTAGGCAAGGAAGTGGGTATACAAGGACCACAAGAAGGGTTACATTAAGGAGAAACCTTCTCCAAGACATGGGAAAATAGAGACTCAGAAAAATCCACTAAGCTGAAGTATTTAGTTTCAGTGAACCAATCCTAAGTACTGGTATCAAAGATTTGGTGGTCTTAAAATTACTTATGATCCTACTCTCTGCGTTCCTAATGGTGATAAGGCAAGTAGCACGTTTGTTTTTCGCATCTATATCTATGACATTTGCATTGCAATCTTGAATTTGTTTCATGTGATTTGCAAAAATGTGAAATAGACAGAATGTTGATACAGAAGAAGCATATTCCTGAGCATATTGTTGAGTGTTGACCATCATTTTCCATAGATTAATGCCAATACTCTGTGAATATGCTGCACGCAAGGATTTATAAGTTTTTTGATCAAACAGATGGAATGAAGAGCTGTTCATTTCTTGTATAAAAGTGGAACTTTGGTTTGATTGGCCTAAATACCTCTTAATTTCAAAGTGTTCATAATTTATACATCAAGTTGGTAACATAAGCAGGCACGCTCTGCAACTTCACATTCAATTTTGTTTCTTTAATTTATATAATTGTGCCCCTTTGTGTTGACTTTGATTAAATTTTGCTTTTGTGATTACTAAATTGTATATATGTGAAATTCAACGAATGTGTCTCTGTTTCCTGGAGGTATACCCGTCAGCTGCTTAGCTAACATTGAATAGTGCTGCATTGAAATCTTAAATTTGATGATCTTTAATGTAATCAGCTTAGTAAATGACTTCTTTCTTAATTGGGATACATGCTGCAATGTGTACTGTATATTATTCTTAATACGAGCGATTGCTGCTGGTAAGTTTATGAAAAGTTTTGTGAATGCATTTCTAGAATTCCTTTTGTCTGGTATCATACCCACAAGATTTGGAAATCTTACCACTTTTGGTAGAATGTAAAAATGTGTGTTTATCTTAGCCATGTTTTAAAGTACTTTTAATGGAAATTCATATCTGACATAAGAAAATGATTTACCACTATACAAGAATTGCTCTCAAGGAATATAGTAAAAACCCAAACACATAAGCAATCCTTTGATTCAACCGTTTTTTTTTAATTTCATATATATATATATATCTCAAACATTGAGCCCATACCCACAGGCATTGAAATTGGCCAATTGCCAATGATAGTACACGCTTCCATGAATTAACATATCGTTTTGACGATATGAAATTGAAGAACAAAAAAGTCATCAAACTCAACGAAGTTGTTAATGTCAATAGACAGAGCTTTATTTTATTATTTGACTTTTCTAGGTAAAACTATGTCTTATTAACAATTAATAAGGTATTAGCTGTCTGATTAACTGCCCAGCAAATGAATTTTATGATAATATTGTTTTATTCTATTGTCTGGATTAATGAAAACTTGCAAGATTATTACACTGGTATTTCTAAATTTCTACACAATTTTAAGACTACATACACTAAAATAAAATTCAATAATAATTGATTAAATTGATAAATATAATTAATATGTATATAATACATTAATGTTAGAAATTATAAAAAATATGCTTAATTAGTTTAAAACAAGATGTAACCCAAAAAAAAGTTAAAAAAATGGCACGTATCTTTGGTATAAGAAGTGTAGACCGAGATCGAATTATTATTAAAAATAAATTACTCAAATTTAATATGGGGTTTAATAAAGTAGCTAATTTTATCATTCAGGTCCCAATGAAAATAATTTCTTGTTTTCTCTGTAAGTTGCAAGTTATACTTCCACCCCACCAGCCATGACATAGTTTCATTCTGCTACTTTATCTCTGATAAATCTTGCAATCTTCCTATGATTCAAAATCAATTCCCTAAAAGGTTAACAATTGCCAAGTTCAGTGGTTGACATTCAAAAAAAGCATAGTGCTGGCATTCAATATCAATTACAGAAAAGATTGAGTTGAGAATGTTGGGTAATTGTTCTGGAGCAGTTCTGGCATTCTTTTGCTTCCTTTTGGCATTAAGCTTCTGCACTAAGCTTGCTTCAGCTGATATTGGATGCGAAAAAACAAGGTGCAGTTCTCATGCCCCCACTATTCAGTACCCTTTCCGATTGCAAAGCACACAACCACAAAAGTGCGGTGAAACTGGTTTTGATCTTTCATGCAGTGAGAACCACAAAACCATGCTAGAATTGCCACTTTCAGTAAAACTTGCTGTCAACAAAATCGATTACAAGTCCCACACAGTTCATGTCACTGTCCCAGATGGGTTGTGCCTTCCAAAACTCCTCTCCCATCTCAACATGTCTGCAACTCCTTTTCACTTCCTTGAAAATCCCTTTTACCATGCAAACTACACCTTATTTAATTGTTCATCCATGAACACAGCTTTGAATTCTTATTCTTCAATTTCATGCCTTTCTGGTTCCGGATACAAAGTTTATGCCTTGAACTCCTCACTTCGAATCAAGGATGTTACTTTGTCATACTGCACTAAGTTGTACGACCTACCATCAGTTCCAAGTTATGTTTTTCACCAGCAGAATGATCTTATTTTAAGCTGGGATGAAAGCTGTGATAATCAAACAAATCATGAATGTTACAAGATTCTCCACAAATCCAAAGGTATTTTCTTAAACTCATTTTCCATTTTGAACTCCTAGTTGTATCTATTTCCATTTAAGCTAACTTTTGGGGTAAAATTAGGTAAACTTCAATTCTAAGATAGTAACACATGCCGATCTAGATCCGTTCGATGTTCATTATTGTAAATTTCATACTGCATAGGTTTTTTGGCCTAGTATTAGGCCTAACCTGAATTTTTAAAATCTAAATCTCTAATACATACCCAAAATTTGATGTGTACCCATAATTTGTCTTTTACAAATTCATAAGAATCTTAAATCAAGCATGTCAATAGAACTTTTCACCCTCAATTAATGGATTTTCTATAACCATGACAATGTTACCTGATCCAGTCCTTGTTCTTTGCAGGTCCATGGAAAAAAGTGGAGATTCTAGGTGAACTCTCTCCCTAGTCTCGATCTCTTTATTTTATCATCATCATTAATTCTAGTTGTTCAATGATTAATTGTTTCCTATATTTTGTGCAGCACCAATCCTATTATTTATTCTAATCTTGCTACTGGTGATTGTGCTATATCGTGTCCGCTACACAAGCCAAAAAGACAAAGAAAACCAAGCAAGAATAGAGAACTTCTTGGAAAACTACAGAGCACTCAAACCCACGAGATACTCCTATGCAGACATCAAGAGGATCACAAGCAATTTCAAGAACGAGCTGGGGCAGGGAGCGTATGGAATGGTGTACAAAGGCAAATTATCCGGCGAGATTTTCGTGGCGGTTAAGCTTCTTGCGAGCTCCACCACCGGTAACGGACCGGAGTTCATCAATGAGGTTGTGACAATGGGGCAAATCCACCATGTCAACGTGGTTCGCTTGGTTGGTTTCTGCGCAGATGGACACACACGAGCTCTAGTTTACGAGTACTTACCAAATGGTTCTTTGCAGAAGTTCATATCCACCACAGATTTCAAAAACCATTTCCTGAGCTGGGAGAAGCTGCAAGAAATTGCAGTGGGGATAGCTAAAGGGATTGAGTATCTTCACCAAGGGTGTGACCAGAGGATCCTGCATTTTGATATCAAGCCTCATAATGTGTTACTTGACCACCATTTTATTCCCAAGATATCTGATTTCGGAATGGCTAAGCTTTGTTCCAAGGACCAAAGCGCAGTTTCCATGACCGCGGCGAGAGGAACTGTAGGCTACATAGCACCAGAAGTGTTCTCTAGGAACTTTGGGAATGTGTCATACAAGTCTGATGTGTATAGTTTTGGGATGTTGTTGCTTGAGATGGTGGGAGGAAGACAGAATGTTAATGTTAATGTTGATGTTGATGATGGTGCTAAGAGAACTGGTGTGGGCTATTTTCCTGAATGGATTTACAATCAGTTAGAGCAAGGTGGTGACTTGAGAGAACACATTGAGGTGGAGAAGTATGCTAACATAGCTAAGAAGCTTGCAATTGTGGGACTCTCCTGCATTCAATGGCACCCGGTTGATCGTCCTTCTATGCAAGTTGTGGTTCACATGTTGGATGGAGATGGAGGAAACTTAAGTTTGCCATCCAATCCTTTTGCTTCTGCTGATCCAGTTATAATGAATGTTAATATGCTTGGAAGGCAGCTTCACAGGGAGTAGTGGTTTGGTTTCCTTTGTTGTGTCTTTAATCATATGCTTTTAGCTTATGAATAAGAGTTGTTGGTCTCTCTCATTACATGCATCAATTTACTTTGGAGGCAACAGATTATGAATGATAATATAACCTCAGCCATTTTTATACTACATTGGCCAAGTAATTTTTATGTGTTTTTTCTTTCTTTGATCCCATTATAGGACAAGTTTAATTCCGTTCATGAAATTGTGGTAATCCCATTCCCTCCTAACCAAATTAGTCAAGATCTAAATCAGATAGGGGTTGTGAATCGCTAAATCGAAAGATTTAATAAATTTTAACCAAATAAAATAGCATAAATAACCAAAATTCTTACAAATGTCATGCATAAATCATAAAATATCATTTCAATGAAGAACACGGGAATTCACCACACTTCAGGCTTCACTATTTGCACATAGAACATAGAGGTAGAAGTGAAGAACGAATGTCGAACAAAGAGGAAGAAAGGCCGCTGCCATTGTCTTCGACGGTTGTGGTAATTTTACTCATTCCATATATGTGTGTGATTCGACAATTAAGCAGAAGCTAGATCCACAAATATTTTTATCTTCAAAATGGATTGTGTTAATTTTACTCATTCCATATGTGTGTGATTCGACAATTTATCAAATACTGAAATTTGAGCCTGAAAATACAACAAAATGATTACACTTGCACAAAATGTGACAAAAAGGAAAACAATGAAAGAAAAGAATAACGTGTTGAATTGGCGCAGAGCCGCACTTCTTTACTAGAACATAAAGTAAAAAATGGCCCTGAAGTATGAATCCAAGTTCAAGATCAATGCCCTCCTTTGCTTGTCAAGCTTTTTACTCTCCATTGAATGATTCGCCAAGATTGTAACTATCAGACGAAGTTGAATCACTCCATGAGGTTTGGTCCGAGTTGATTCCATTCCCATCATCAGGATTCACTGTTTGATTTTGATAAAACGTAGGTCTTGGAGGCATTTCAAGAGTTTCGGCCTTCCCTTCAAGCATCTCGACTACCTTGTTCATTGAAGGACGATCACTTGGTTTGAACTGAATACACCAAAGTGAAACCATGAACATTCTTTTTGCTAGAATCATTTCCTCTTCAGAGGCATCCTCTAATTCAATATCTTTCACTTCTTTAAACTGATCATAGACCCAAAAGGGGAAGTAAACTTGGCTAGAATGCTCTGCATGTGGATTTGAATTTTTCCTCCTACTTGCCATTTCCATCAAAAGCATGCCAAAGCTATAAACATCTGCTTTATAAGATACTCCTCCAATATTTTTATAGAACAACTCCGGAGCCATGTAACCCAAGGTTCCCCTTGCTGCAGTTAAAGGGACAATGCTATCATTGGCAGAGTATAGCTTTGCAAGTCCAAAATCCGAAACCTTCGGAATGAAGTTGTCATCTAGAAGGATATTATGAGGCTTGATGTCAAAATGAAGAATTTGCATATCACAACCTTGATGTAGATACGCTATCCCACGCGCGATTCCAAGGGAGATTTCGTATATTTTATCATAACTTAAAGGGTCACTTCCTTCTTTAGAGAAAATGTATTTGTCCAATGACCCATTAGGCATGAATTCATAAATCAGAGCACGCTTTTTCCCTTCAACACAATAACCAACTAGACGCACCACGTTCACATGATGTATTCTTCCAATTGTTGCAACTTCATTGATAAAGTCTTGTCCGTCGCCATCAGATTTGCTCAGCATCTTCACCGCGACATCGGGGCCACTTCTGAGCTTTCCTTTGTAGACTGAGCCAAAGCCTCCTTGGCCCAGTTTTACTCTGAAACCTCCTGTCATCTTCTTGATTTCTTTGTACTCGTACCTGAGGGGATTTAAATTTGTGTCTAGCAGAAAGTTTTCAATGTTTTCATACACTGATAAATGTCTTCGGCGCCATCTATAGATGAATAGCACCAGCACAATTGTAACTCCAAGCGCATATCTAGCTGCCAAGAGCGATGGCAGAACAGTTCGTCCTATGTATATTCCTCCATCGAAGTATTCCAGTCCAACGGGGTTGTCCAATTGTTTTGTGCTGAATGTTATTCTGCTGCGAAAACCTGAGGGGATATTTCAACATAAGAGTTAGATAGCATATACTTTAGGTAACTTCGTTAAAGTATAAATATGATGATAATCATAACATGTAAATTAAATTTTCGGAAATTGTATACAAGAGTCTTACCAATGACAATGCCTCTAAGATAAGCTGCGAAACAAAAAGGGATAAAGGAAAAAGGAAAAATAACTCATTAGTTAAATCCATTAGATGATACATATAACATATAGATAACTTCAAAGATAAAGTAGCATGAATGAAATGAAAAGGACTAAAAGATGGAAATAGAAATGGACCTATTCTGTCAAATTATAGTTAAGATCTCACTATTTGTAAAATAACTATTAATTGAAAATATATCTAATTACATGCATACTACTACAACGCCAATTACAATCAGATAAAAGATGACTTAATCATAGTTTTGGTCCTATAATTTTACAAATGTAGTGTGTTGGTCTCTATAATTTCAATTGCTATGTACAAATTTAATTCTTTTTCTCCCCTAAAATGTCCCTACATCCAGCAGTTAGGAGATTAGTCCCCTTAAAGCCGGAAGATCACATTATGCTTTAAAATCTCAACTATTTACCAGTTATGTTAAACCATATTGGTAGTTTAATTCATATTTCAATATGCAATCCAATAATTAATGAAAAAATTTAATGTAATTCACAATATTTGGCAAGTAAAATGACATAAATCTTCCTAAGATATGTTCCGGTAAAAACTAAAAACAATATGCTTATTAAAATATCAAACAAAATATTACTCCTTTTTTTTTTTGGTCAAAAATATTACTCCTCTACATGAATAAATGATAAAGAAATTGGAAAACTTGAGGGAAAGTAATCCGTAGTTTTGTAACAAAAAAAAAAATAGTTTTTGGGCTTAGCCCTCCATAATACCAAAAAATAAATGTAATACGTACCTCGAGTATAACCAAGGATCTTTAGCGGAAGGCCTGAAATGAAAGACCCGAAACAACAATTGTATTAGCTCACGACAGAATCAAACCTGATTTTCAGACACAAACAATTCACACACATTCTATTGTAAAATGTTTAGGAACAGGCATCATTGCTGCCTAAATGAATTCATCAAAGTTTGAGTTAAGTGACACTAGTTTTAAATATACCAATAATATTTAAGATAAGTAACAAAATATGAAAATTTTAGCACATTTATCTTAAATAGCATTGGCCTACCTAAAACTAACCTGATTTAACTCAATCTTTGCCGCGGGTTGTGATTCTTACCACACTTATCGGTTGTCTTGTATGCGTAATGACAATAGTGCCTATCACATTGAACTTCTCCACTTGATTCATCAACAACCTCACATTTAGTCCCTTTTCCACACCGATCTTCACAAACCACAGGCAACCACGACACCTCAAACCCTTCCATTATCACCCCATGGATCTCACCATAAGAAACATTCCCATTCCCATTTCCAATCCCCTGAATGCTCCTACTACCCAACGTAGCCGCCACAAGAGTACACCCAACCTTGATATCTCTCACACGGTACTCATACAACGACGGTTCCATAACCGCATACACATACCCTCTTCCAGTCCCACAGCGGTCAACACTCACGTATCTGGAATCTTGGATTGGATCGGAACAGTTGAAATACGCTATGCGATCGAAGGATGAGTCTAGAATAAACGGGTCAGATCCGAAATCATCAGGGCCAACGAGCTCGGTGATACTGCGTTCGATGAAGCTGCGATCGTATAGGAAATAGCGAGGGATGTTGTAGGAGGAGCAATTAGCGGCGGCGGTGGAGGCGGTGGAGTCGTTGTTCTCCGCCGCGCTGGCATCAGTTAATCGAAGTTTGAATCTATTGTAATCGATGTTGTGGACTAAGAATTTTCCGAAGGAGAATGTTAACGACAGTGTTGTGTTGTTGTTTTCGCAATCTAGTTGGTACCTTTGGTCTCCGCAGTGGGGTGGGTCGGTTGTGAGACGAAATGGGTGAGATATGTTGTGGATTTTGCCGCAGGAAGATGGTGGACATGGTGGTTGGTGGTGCTTAGCGAGACAAGTTGGTTGGAATAG
This sequence comes from Lotus japonicus, assembly GCF_012489685.1. Lineage (NCBI taxonomy): Eukaryota > Viridiplantae > Streptophyta > Magnoliopsida > Fabales > Fabaceae > Lotus > Lotus japonicus. The sequence continues at coordinate 32,897,769 of NC_080041.1, forward strand.
GAGAATGATGGTGGCGAGTATTGAGAGAACTGCGCGGGAGGAGCATGAGGATGAGGATGAGGATGAGGATGAGGATGAGGATGAGGCTTCCCTTTTCATGCTTGTACAAGATTGAAAAAGGGACCTTCTTCTTCTTCTTATGCTTGTCTTTTGTGTCATTGTTGAATTCCATTTTGGTGTTTAAAAAATGAGGAGATTCATCAGCCAACGCCTCCCCCCACTTGCTCTTGCTTTCTCATTATTTGCGTTTTCTTTTTGCTTCTTCTGTTCCACCATACCAATATTATATGTCCCATGCTGGCTGCTGCTACATCTTTGGGAAGATAATTTTTTTTTTTTTTTTGGAAAAAAGCAAATTAGACGGAGGAATTTAGCATCACAACTAAAAACTTGTGTAAGGTTACACATGTACCTTTTAACATGCAATAGAAAGTTTAGCCGGTTTTTTAAAAAATAAATAAAATTACATATTTATTAATTACAATAATTAACTTATGATAATTTTAATTAAGTTAATTGGATCTATTAAACTTGAATTCAGAACCAGTTCATCAACATCAACATCAACATCAATAGATCTGAAACAAAATAACCCAGATCTCTCCACCTTCCTCAGCCAGTCACCCAAGCCACTTCTCCATCCCTCTCCTTTCTTCTACTTCGGTCCATCTGCATCTTCATTCTTCCTTGAAAAAACTTGAACTTCACCACCACCACCACCATCACACAGATCTAAAGGTAACAGAGGGAAAAGAAGGAAAAATTGGAGATAACAGACGTGAGCACCACTGCAACCACTGCATCGACTGCAACCGTCGTGAGAACCACCGTGCGACCACCGCCATCAAAACCCAGGTCCAACCCATGGAAATCCACACCTCCAACCAAATTTCAGGTGCACCTCCCCAACCACCGTCTACCTTTCCGTCAGTCAGACGTTAAAAAACTAATGAAATGAACTGATTTGACTTTTTTTAAATATTTTTTAGACCTACCACGTGGAAATTACAAGTGAAATTGGAAAAAAAGGGGGCATGAGAGATTCAAACTCAAGACCTGTAAGTAGCAAAACATGTATTTAACCAGTTCAGTTACATACATAATTGATATATACATCAAACAAATTTAATTTATATCATTTCCTTGATCATCATCAACTTCATATACTCCTCTTCATCTCTCCAATCCACTCAGGAATCTCTCATGAGAAAGCCTGACTGACGGAGGGGTAGACAGTGCACTGTTTGAAAACATGAGGGGTAGAAACATCGACAAAATTAGAGTAGGGGCAGAATTTACACAAACTTGAAACATCAGGGACCAAAATGCTTTTTAGCCAATAAAATAATAAAGAGATAACCACTGGCTATACAATATGAAAATAACAACTAATATCCCATTCAAATTTAAATTTTAAACTTTAGTTGGTCTATGTACACGCCCTCGCAAGATGGAGGCAGCTTCATTGACTCCAATCTTGTCCTTGAGAAAATTATGGCGAGATGATAACAATGGTTTGGTCAAGAGATCGGCCAATTGGTGGCTTGTGGGCTCATGAGAAACAATAAGTTTTTCCTAGACACCAAAAGTCCCTAACAAAGTGGTAATCTATCTAGATATGTTTCATTTGAGAATGAAAAACAGGATTGACACATAAATAAGTGGCACCAATGTTGTCAGAGAAGATGGTTGGAGATTTTTATAATCAGACATGTAGAAAGGTAATTTATTTTCAAAAGTAATTTCATGCCAAATCGTTCATTTCTAATTGCAATCATTAGATCTCTATTTCAATTTGAATGAATCTTTTTTTTCAGTGTCAAAAGTATTACAAGAATCGTGTATTCTTTTAGATATCATATTAATTTAAGATGAGTATGTTAAGTTCAAACCGCTAGATGTAACATTTTTATTTTGAATGATAACAATTTTTAAGAGTGTAAATGAACTGATTATATCGTCTAAAGGAGCAATATATGCGAGATGATGACAAGAAGACGAAGAGGAGGTTGGTTAAAGCATTAAGACTATACAAGAAGTCAATCCGGTCAAGTACAAGCAAGGGCAAAGCTACAAGGCAGACCTCAAGTCACATCTACTAGGATCGTCTGACTAAGGAAAAAGAAGGATAGATCAAATCAAGCAAGAAAAAGAAGAGATCAAGATAGAAGGAAAGTCAAATTATCTAGATCATCTTCAAGAGGAAAAGCTCAGCTATCAAAGCTCATCTACAGAAGAAGATTTAAAGTTTCGGAGACAAACTATGCAAGAATAGTTCAAGCTATCGGATCGTTACGTTTGAGAAGACTGCACTCAACGTCTATCTCAAAGCTGACCGAAGGAAGCAATGTCTAGAGAAAAGAGAGTCATATTCAAATGGAAATATCTCTGATATTCTTGAGAAGAAAGTCAAGTGCTAGGAAACCACGCGATACTTTATAAAGTACTTTGACTAAGGAAACAAGTACACCATGTCAACATCAAAGTTTCTCTCTCTCTCTCTCATGCAAAGAATGAAGAAATGGAGCAAAGCTATTGTCTACGCCTACTCTCATTTATCCAATACTGGCAACACAAGACAATCCATTTCTAGAATGAAGAATTCGGCCAGAGTCAGCATTCATATTCTGAACGACCAAATTGGAGAATGAAGATATGCTGAAACTGATAAATTCCAGAGACAACACTTTAAGAAGCCCCCTAATTCAAAACATCCTTGGTTGGATAGTCCCAGAGGTCTATGCAGAAAGTTTGATATCGCCTTAATCTGGATACTATGATGTATATACAGTTGATAAGCAGTGCATTTTATAGTGGATAATAGCCTTAATAGAGTTGATACGCAGTCATTAATATAGGTTGTTAAGCAGTATACATTATAACATTATATAGTTGACAATAGCCTTTATTATAGCACTAACCATTTGATTAGAACATAGGTTTGCTTAAGACTCACTTCTAAGTCTGATTGTATAACCCTTACTCTGATAATTTGAGAGTTACTACTTTGTTTGTAAGTTGCTCCTGCTATTAACAAAGCATTGTCTATTTGTCTGGTACATTATTGATTATATATGAAATAATTTATTTTATTTTCTTGTATTTAAAATAATGCATGTTCTGTTTTCCTATTTATTCTTGATTTTAATTATGTTCTTTGATAGCCAAAGATTTATTTCGATCTAGTCACACGGGATGATGACCCTTCTTTCCTTTGGCTAGTGGGGGTAGATTGCTATGTCAGCTGCACCAGCTACTATTTGAATGCAATTGTTTTTCGGAGAAGGTCCTGCATCTGCATCAGTTACTTTTGAGAAGGTTCTGCATTTTTTCAAGTTGCAGATTTTTGTAATGGTGAAACTTTATAGATTTCATGAGTCCAGTGGTGAATTGATAAAGGAACTAGATATTGATTTTGTTCTTAGTAAACAAAACCGGATACAGTCAAATGATTTAGTTACTTACTAGTTTAACATTAAAATATGGAAGTAGCCACTATAGAAAGGAATGACATGTAAGCTTACTAGTGTTTTTCCCCGGGGCGAAGTTTACTGTTGTATATGATATGTCAATAAATACTTTGATTACAAATCATTTAAGATACTAAAAATGAAAGAACAATTATAAAAAAAGATGTAGATATTCAAAGGATTGGGTTGTATGAGCTGTGTTTTGCCGACTTTTTGTTGGCTTGATTATATAGATATTCAAAAATCATTAATGCATGTATGTTAATTATAGTGTTTTGTATCATACACTGATTTAACTAATATAAATATTTCGATAAAAAAAATTAATTAACCAAAAACTGTAATTCTGCACATGTCACATATAAATAATTTTTGCCTTGAAAATGTAAATACATATATTTGGATCTATTAGATTCTAGACTTACAAAGTTATACCAAAATACATAGATATCTATAATTACTCCTAAATTTATTTTAAAATTATGTACAATGCACTAAATTTATTTGAAAATGAATTTTTCTATTGGCTATAATATGAAAGTGTATTCATGTAGAATGTTCTTACCCGTGCATAGTGGATTTTGCCCTAATTATTGAGGCATGTACCAATACAATGATTCAAAACAAAATCGATATACATCTCAATATTTGGATTTGGTTTGAAAGCATTTTCATGGCAAAATATTCTTCCCCGTAGAATTTTTTTCCAGTAATTTAAAAAAAAACTATATTATTAAATAGAACACTTTTAATATGAAACTACATTGTAAAAATTACATTGACACTTTTATACCCTCTTCCTCGAGAAATGGACAATACAGCTGGAAAAAAATGCATTATCTCTCATAATGATGCCATGATTACAAATATTAATCCTTTATTCATCTTTCAGCTAATATGAAATTAATTCATCCTAAGCCTTGGATTAAGCTTTATTAACAACAGTTGTTAGATCAGTTGAAACTTTTTCTCCTTAACAGATATAACACAAACCACACTGAAAATCTGCTTCCTCTTCCTTCTCTTCTAAGTTATTGGGTTCCTCTTGTTTCTTATCGTTAGGTTTCATATAAAAGTCCCATAATAATGAGGAGATCATCTCCTTAATTATTATAGGAATGTCAATCTTGATAGTACCGGAAGATCCAAGTTGCTATGATTTAGATCTCTTTTTTCCTTATGTCTTTGAGCCACTTTGGATCTTCATTAGTGGAGTACCTTAGATCTGTATGATGAATCTCTGCAGTACACAAAACACCCAAAAAAATTATAACGTGATAGCTTAAACATTTAAGTAAACATACTTGTCAACATGCATGCTGCACTAATTAAAGAGGAAAATTCTTATTAGATAAGAAATAAAGCTATTACAACTTTTGACATCACCAACCATGTCAACCCTATTATCAAACTATATATATACTTGTATTACAATTCAAAAGAAACAGGAATCAGATATAAGGATGAGGAGGAGGAACACATTTCAAATTCATAAATTTGACTACTTAATTAGAAATTTCTAATACCAATTGATAACTTCAATGACTATGAGCCACTAAAAAATGGTTGGAGTTCTCAGGTAAAAATACTCCTTCTGTCCCAGCAACACATCCATAGCCTTTCTTCAATGCTCTCTTTCTCCAAAAGTTAATGTAGCTTTCCTCCTTTCCCTGTATTTCAAGCAAAAACATACACACAAAAAGTAAATAGACAGAACTTTAGAAACCAATATAAGAGAAATCATAAGCATAACATAAAAACGGAAGAGTCTAGGCTACACGGCAGTTAAAAAATAGAAATTCAAAATCTTTGCAACACACAGATCCTAAAAACCAAAAATTGACACAAAGGAATGAAATGACATATCTTTTTATACTACCAATACCATATGTACATGCTAAGGTATAATATCAGATGATTGATTCACACAAAAAAAAAGGGAAATTTGATCATAAGGAGAGTAAATAAAAAGGATGCCAACTGATAGGTTAAATAATTTGTCTACAAAACTTCAAATCAGTGAAAGAGAGTCTCCAGAAACTCTATACCCTGTGATAAAAATCTAAACTAAATTTTTGGCTTTGCATCGCCTTTCTTGAAATTTCCCTTTTTATAAGGCTTCTTCTGGGTTTTCAATTTGTTGTAAGTTGATGAAGCCCTAGCTTTATCACTCTTTTGTTTTTTCTCCGTCCTCACAGTTTGCACAGTGACAACTTTGTTGACATGCATTGAGTATGTCATGGGAATTCTTGGACATGATCTTGTTCAATATTTTTCAATTTGCTCCCTCTCCAGGGATCCCATCCATGTTCCTTCCGCCACCGGCAGCTGAGAATCACGCTGAAACAAAATAAAGGTTATCAGTGAATAAAACAACAAAAACAAAAATAGAGAGCTTTCATGATTTATACCAAAACTACATCTTATTTATAGTAGAAGCCTCAAGTCATTCTGATTGTATGGGTGGCAAAATTCACCAATCAAAACAAACATAGCAAAGCAATAATAACAATAACAAATGTGGGTGTTAGTTGAAGTGGGAATTGATGAAGAATTTCCGTAAACAACACATATTGATAGATGAGGCTGCCTTGAGTCAAGCGATAATGACATTGGAGAAACAAAAATAAAAAAATATTGCTCCATCCGTTCCAAAACTATTGTAGTTTTAGCTTTTTTGTTTTGTTCCAAAATCATTGTTGTTTTACGTATCCAAAGCATTTTATCTCATTCTCTTCCACTCATGCATGCCCTCATTTAATATTGTATCTCCCAAGTATCACCTCTTATTTCCACCAATCACAATTCTCACCAATTAGATGGCCAATAATTTTCATTCTCTCTCTTTCATATAACTCATATTAAATAAGGGTGTTTCAGTCAAATTATAACATTAATTAATGAACTCTTAAACACCTTCTAACAATGTGTACTAGATATTATACCCGTGCAATGCACGGGTAACAGGTTTATTTACAATTTTTTTAACATTATTTTAAAATTATTAGCGGAGTATACTTTAAATGAATATCAAAATATTTTTAATCATAAGTATTATAAAATTAAAAATAATTATCTTGAGACAATTTAGAGTTTTCTTTGTGTAAAACAATACATATTGAAATTTAATAATTTAATTTACTAATTATCATGGAATTAGTTTTAATAATTTAATAATTCATTTATTTGTTTATATGAAAAATAATTATTCAATTTTGAAATAATTAATATTAAATAATAAGTTTTGATATCTTCAAATAAGATACAATAATAACATAATTCGTGTGTTTTTTATCAACAAAAAAGTAATTTTAAATAAATTATAACTTTAATATCTCTTAAAAAAAACTTAAATAACATAAAACAACATCTATTAAATTTAAAAGTATTTAGTTTTTTTGTAATTAGTTTCCTCTGTTACGCCTTCTCAAGTCATTTGCACTAATATATAATAGATTAAAAAATATATTTAATTTTTTTAAAATAATACACAAATACCTTATGGGAAAATTTTAAATTTTTGTCTAAATTATTTACTAATAATTTATACTTTATTATTATTTAATTTTGATTCTTGATGTTAAATTTGGTTATGTAGACAAATTTGATTTTTATCATGAAGGATACTGAGTAGGGTGTCTTCATTTCTACTACTGTATTAAATGCTATGATTCAAGTCTCCTTCATACATACATATATATATATATACACACACACACACACAATATACAATATTCGAATCCAAGACATTTCTTGAGGGGAATAAAGCATCCACACATATATTTTAAATCAATGTTTTATTAAGATATTTATTTACATAAATTATTTTAATATTTTTTTATTGTTATATAACTAAAATTGTTCACATGTAAATTATGTGTACTTTTGTCAGTGTAACTTTTTGGTCGATAAATATCAAGTAATTTTTTTATTAGAGTGTCTTGTTTTACTTCTTTTAGAGAACAGAGTTATGCCCTGGAGCCTTTTGTCATGTTACGTTCTATCTTATACAACAATCGTAAAAATTAGTTGGTAGTTGAATAACTTATTGATTTGAAATTTTTATTGATAAGTTTTTAGTTTAATGTTTATAATACAAAGGAAATTTTTCATTTATTTATGTATTTATAAAAACATTTCAACCGAGTTTTACATTTTAGTATGTAGTTGAATAGCTAATGACTCAGACAATTTTATTCAATTCTAATATTTTAATTTAATTTATTTAATACAAAAGTTCAAAATGACTTTTACATTTTAGTAGGTAGTGGAATAGATTAAGACTTAGAAAATTTTAATTAATTTTTTATTTTATTATTTAAGGTATTAATATACAAAAGAAATGTTTTATCATTTAATACATTTAATGTAAAGGAGTGCAACTAAACTCAAGTCTCCTTTATATATATACTAGATATTATACCCGTGCGTTGCACGGGTTTACTTACAATATTTTTTAACATTATATATAAATTATTATAGTTTAAATAAATAAAAAAATATTTTTTAATTATAATTGTAAATAAACTGTGTTAAGACATTTCAATAAATATTATTAGATTTTGTTGTATAAATAATTAATATTACTCAAATTTTATTATTGATATTTAATTATTAGCATAGAAATGATTTTTAGAAATAAAAAAATTTATGAAAAATTATTAAGTTAATTTGAAATATTTAAATTACGTAAAAAAATGTTAAGTGCTAGTGTCATGAAATAAATTTTAATATCATTTTTTATACTTTTGTTCTGGAAATGAACACTCAAGAATGGTATCAGCCTCAAACCCTAGTAAAGCATGAGTCTAGTAATAGCCTAATCCTTTAGAATAAATGCCGAATGATCCTTTGCAATGATCATAAAGTCCCCTTTTATAGAGGTTACATGAAACCCTAACTTTGCCACTAATGAGGCTTGTTGGGTCGTACCTCACTCGGCCCAACTCCCTTACATACATCAACCGCCCCTGGCGCTTGCCCTAAGGGGTCCCTCATCTCCTAAGTCATTTCTCTCGCCCCTAGCGAGTTCCTCTCTTTTAGGTCTTGTTCGTCCCTGGGCAAGTTCCTCTAGGGTGTGGGGGGCTCGCCCAATCCAACTTTTTACCAAGAAAGTCATTTGTTGTGACTTGTCAAGGTCAAGAAGAATAAATTAATTTTAAATTTTAGAATTATGATAAGTGATAACATAAATAGCTTAAAATATTATCAAGCGAATTTAAATTTATTTAACTTATTTGGTTTCCGAATGTTTTCTCAAAGCCGATAGCCAAGAGACTTATAATCTCTCGAGGTTCTACGATCACATTAAATGGATATGTCTCTCACAAAGAACATTTATTCAACTTTGACCATTATTATTTTTCTCTATTATGCTTCCTTAAGTAATTTTTTTTTTTACAACAAAAGATGAATATTATTAATAGCAAATGATTCATGAGAACAACCCTCTCATGGATAAGTAATTTTTACTAATGTATCATAGATCAAAATTATTATTAGATATTTTTTCAATAATGCACATATATGTTATAGTTAACTTTAAATTCATTTTAACGGCGCTTTTTAATTTTAAAACTATTTATCTACATTATTTATGAAAAATATTATTTTATTATTAACTAATTTTAATTTTCAATATTTGTCAAATGCAAAACTAAAGAAAATTTAAGTTTTTTTTAACAAAATTAATTTTTAATATTGACAATAACTTTTTTTAGTTTTTAATTTGAGAATTATATGGTTTAATGCATTTAATACTCTTTGCTAATGAGTTTAATGCAAAAGCTCAAGTGAGCTTTACATATATATATATAGATTTGAAAAAAGAGATAATTTATGTTGGTTTAGCAGACCTATTTAATATCAGTTTTTTTTTTAAATCAAAACAAAATTGATTTAAGTATATAAAAAAAGATTATTGGCTATAAATATGGTAGTGGCAGACAAATTGTGTTTAGGTATGTAATGGTAACAATATAGCACGGGGGATCAAATTGCTAAAACCTGATTAGTGTAGATGTAGGTAGTGGGATTAAAATTTGAGCCAAAGATTAATGTTATATATATTGCAGATTAAAAAAAATCAAAATAAAATTAATTAGATGACTTATTACATGTTTACCCTTCACTAAAATATCAATTATCAATTGAGCCATTCCAAAGTTTCCAAAAGTGGTAATAACATTTTCTTTTTGATTTTTTTTAATCTTGCAAAAAAGGCTGAAACCTCTCTCAATGGATGCAAAGTGTCAAAACTTTCCATCTTTTAAGGCTTCTTTTATATTGTATTTAGATTGATAGATATATTGGAGAGAGAAAAGGAATGGAATGAGAGTTAATTGCACATAAAAAACAGATAGTATTAAACACTCAGAATAAATAGTTGAGGAGGCCGAGTAAATGGGGGAGAGAAAAAAGGATGGAGATAGTGGGGGAAGAGGGAGAATGAAGAATGAATGAATAAATTTGAATATAATAATATAAATAAGACACGTGGCAAGTTGTGGTTCAAAATTAGGGGAATAAAATATTATAAAATATTTTGGAGCTGACTTGGAAAGTTACCGCTTTAATATATATAGATTCCTTTAATATTAGCTGATTTTTTAAGGTAGTTTAATATTAGCTAATAGTCACCCGAAGTCCCGAAGGACCAGAGTTTGCCCCCCATTTAGCAAGGCAGCCTGTAACATTATTACAATCTCTTTGAATACAATTCAGAGCCACTGTCCACTCCTTCCCAAGCTAGACCCGAATCTCCATAAGAACAAGCATGAACCTTTTATGTACTCTCTTCATCCTCCAACAAAGCCAAATAGATCAGCACAATAAACCCCACATTTGATATCCCTATGATCGATCACGACTCCAAACAAGAGAGAGGCCATCCCTCAAAGCATTTGCCTTGGTAAAAAGGGAATTGGATTGTCCCCCATCCAATAGGAGTGGAAGCCATACAACCATTGTCCCTAACGATCACGAGTTAAACCACCACCCATGTGCAGTCCTCGCCTAAAAGATAACTACCATCCACATTTAGCTTCACTTTACCCACCGAAGGAGGGCTCCAATTCCTACACATGATGACATGAGCACATTGCCCGCCTCCATTCTATTGGGATCCAAGAACATAATGAACTCGCCATCCTAAATAATCATGTTATTTCTCCATTTCCCACCAAATCGCAACGAACTTGATACCATGCTGGCTCTGAGCTTATATAACATTATGATGCATGAAATTCTCAAGCCTTAGAATTCGTAAACTTGTAATCATTCATTCATTCATTCACCTGTAGCGAATTCTCCAAGATAATAATCCAAGGGACTTTCTTGGAAACTAACATCTTCCAAAGATGATCAAGATCCTAATGGTGCCAGATACCGAAGCCAATGCCGATGCCAATGCCGTAGCCGCAGCCGTTCCATCTCCGTCACAAACACCTTCCGACGACTCACTCTAAGCGCCGTTGCAGCCTCGACCAGTTTCGGATGACCTTTTCGAGGAAATCCTATACAGGCTCCCCGTGAAGCCGCTAGTGCGATTCAGCTCTGTTTGCAAGTACTGGAATTCCCGAATCTCCGATCCCAAATTCGCCAAGATGCACCTTCGTCGTTGCCTACGAACTTCACCCACCACCACCTACTCATACACTACAACACCTCCTCACGCCCGTCACCCCTTTAATCGATTACTTTTACCTAGCATTTCCGCTCCTCTCCATCTTCAATGCCGCCATGCCTGCCCCCACCACACTGTTCAAATCCAATCAAAACGATTTTCATTCAATCATTGGCTCTTGCGATGGCATCGTCTGTTTCTACGCCGATTATATCAACTCTATTGTTTTATGGAATCCTTCCATTCGGAGATACAAGATGGTTACCAAAGTAGGTGTAATATGATGATAATAGGAAAAATGTTGCATTGTATGTGTAATGCGGGCTGCGGCCCCAGTGTCAAGAATCCATTGTGAATAAGTGTAACCTGCAAAATTAATTTGAGTAGAGGCTGGTGCAGACAGGCAGTATTATAAAATGCAAATTTCACATTGTGTGAAGTAGAAGGTGATTGCCCAATTTGTCCAGACTGGTGCAAGAGTTGTAGCAAACAATTTAGTTGCTCCTGTGTGAGTTGAGGAACACCTGTGTTTGGTGTTACTTTTGTAGAAGAAGGTACTTCAGAAGGTTGAGATTGATCTTGTGGAAAATCATCACAATTCACTACATGAGCATTAACATTTCTTGATTGGTAACCATACTTTTGGTTGCAAAGTATCCACTGTGTGAATGTATTTGTCCCAACAAGTACAAATTCTCTGAGAATTTTGATTTGTAACTCTGATAATTTTGATTATGGTAAATTCTGATTGTAGTAAGTTCTGCCACCTCTTCCTCGACCGTGTCCAGAGTTACAACCTTGGTAGCCTCCTCTTCTCTGCTGATTGGGTGTATCACTTCTTTGCTAATTGCTTGGATTATAATGGTAAGATCCTGCAATAGATGATCCAGGATATATTATTAAAAAAACACATTTTTAATCAAAATTATAATTATTATCAACCATAAATTTCAAAATTAAACTATTTTTCTAAATAAATTTATTAAAATTATTATATTAATTTTTTATAATAAACATGATATGCATGATATTTTATATATATCTTCTAATTTAATTTTAATTTATTTATTATCATATATTTATTTAAATATGAAAATTACTCTATGATAATCAATAACTACTTAATAAAAAATATAAAAATAAGCCAACATGGGTTGACACAACTAACTACAGTTTACAATATGTATTAACGTAAAAACTCAAGTGTGCTTTATTTATAGATATAGATAGATAAATTGATGATTGATTGATATTGATCATATTGATGATTTATTGACATTGATACTAGATATCTCTAACTACTTGTAACAATAATTAGTTTCCCTAACTACCTACATAAGAAACTACTAAATAAAACATTTCCAAAAACTTCCTTAAACAGTACATTTACAATACTGATATGTTGTCTTCCCGCCTCATCAAGTATACACAGTTTAAGACCATTTCTTGAGCGTACTCTAGAGAGAGCATAACTGACCATGAGTGAAGACGGGCCTCGGAAGGCGTTCTTAACCATAATATCAGGAACCACATTACCGTCACAGCGAACAAAAATAAGAGAAACAACATCAAAAGTATTACATAAAGAAAGACACACTCTAACAACAGAAAGTAAATAAGACAGACCATTAATGTTTCTCAATGGAAGAAAATGAAATAAACAATCTTGGGTTTGTAAAAAAACAAAAGTTTTGAATAAATCAAAAGTTAAAAAATAAAAAATAAATAGAAAAGAAAAGAGTAATGTATTTTTTATGGTGCCCTCTCATACTTTTTGTCATCACATTTTGTCCACTCATGATATATTAGTTATTCAATAAAATACAATTGTTATTTTTATCATGATAGAATCAAGTTTGTCATAGTATGCACTATGTGTTACAATAAAAAAATATAATAATGATGACATTCAAATGTATTGACATAAAATGAAAAAAAAAAAAACACTCTTAAGTCTAAAATAGAAACACTAACAAATAAAAAAGCATCAAGCATCAAGACCAAATAAACAACCCAAACAGAAATAAACACTCTTAGATAAATTGATGATTGATTGATATTGATAGTAGATATCTCTAACTACTTGTAACAGCAATTAGTTTCACTAACTACCTACATAAGAAACTACTAATTATCATAATTTATTGTTTCAAAAACTAATTATCATAATTTACCTTCCTTATCTATGGTTTCAAAAAAAAAACTTCCTTATCTATTATCACAAGTCACAACCCTTCTGATTATTTAAACCCATCCGATGATGTTTAAGATAAATTGTTTTTGCTGCAACCGCATGCATCTTCCCTAATGGTGCCTGATAGCAAGGCTGATGTAGTTTCATCTCCGCCACAGAAACTCCAAGTGCCACCGCTTCCATCACTTCCGTTTGACCTCGTCGTGGAAATCCTGTGCAGGCTCCTGTGCAGCCGCTGTTGCAATTTCGCTCCGTTTGTAAGTCCTGGAAATCCCTAATCTCTTATCCCAAATTCGCTAAAAAGCACCTTCGCTGTTTGCCGACGACGAACTTCACGCGCCACCACCTCATCTTACAATACAACACCTCCTCACACGAAGATTATGTTCGCACGGATTACCCGCTCCTCTCCGTTTTGAACGCTGCCATGCCCGCCCCCACCACACAATTCAAATTCGATCAAAACGATTTTTATTCAATCGTTGGCTCTTACAATGGCATCATCTATATCGAGGCCGATTATGGTAGCTCTATTACTTTATGTAAACCTTCCATTCGGAGATTCAATATACTGCCGTCGTCTACAGAAAATCTATGGCCAAAAAAACACATTTAGCGGGAAGATACCGGGCTTTGAAGTGTAAGCCATATATAAATTCTTTGATTGTTTTGTTTCATGTTTCAAAGGGTTGTTATCGTTGAAAAAATAGGTAAGGTAAGGCACTTGATTTGTTATCAAGATTAGTGTAGCACAACTGGTAGATAATTGAACTTCTTTAAGCATCTAGTCAAAGGTTTAATCCCTAAGTCGTGCGTATGGAGAAACATTTGTTGAGAAAATTCTTACCCACTTTACGTGATCTTCCATCTCCGTTAAAGATGAGATATGACCAAGAGAAATGAGTTTGAAAGAAGAGGGTGAAGAAATAGACATTTTTTTGTAAAATGAGGGTTATTTAATTTTGAATGTATTAATTTTCATTTGGTGGTAGTGGTCCATGGTGATCCTAAATTTTGCAAAGCTATCTAATATATCAACTTTTCAGAAGGTGGTTCTTTATTTTAACCAGTCCACTTTAGATACCACCAATGTACTTGTTAAAACTTTTGAAATTTCAACTTCCGTTAGTGGAAAAAATTTGCTTTTGAAAGTTTCAAGATCTGGAAGTATAAAAACTGAAAACTTGTTTGTTTGCAATTTTCAGTTTTGAATTTTTTTGCTTTTGAAGTTTTGGAAGTATACATTAGCCGGTCCCTTGGCCTGTTTGTATGCAGTTTTTTAAACAGTTTTTAAAAACTGAAAACATTTTTTATATGACATGTTTTCAAAAATTATTTTTGAAAACAGTTCTCATTTACAGTCTCTAAAACTAAAACACTAAAACAGTAAAAAAGATTTTTTCATTTTCTGTTTTAAGTGTTGGAAAACATGTCATTCAAACTGTTTTCTTCTTCTGAAAACTGTTTTAAAACTGAATACAAACAGGCCATAAAAACGATCTGTTTTTTAAAACAAGACGTATCAAACAGGTTTTGAGTTTTAAAAACTGAAAACTGTAAACAAACATCCCTAAGTTTTTAAAAACTGAAAATTGTTGAAAAATGCAAACAAACAGGCCATAAAACCGCAGTCAAACATGCCCTAAATTTTTTCTTATTATAAGTTATAATTACTTTAGCAGTTTTTACTTCCTGGATTCCGACTTATTGGAAGTGTAAAAAATTGAATTGAAGGATAATTTAAGAATTAATTCTATTTTTAAAAAGAATATTAGGTGTGTGAGTAATATTAAAGCAAACCCGGAAAATTGGGACTGCCCTCAATAAAATGAGATAGATTTTCTCTTGACCTAAATAAAAGATAGAATGGATCATGAAGAAACCCAATCTTGCTCAGAAGCCTCCGAAAGAGTAAGTGGGTCCGTTAAGATCTGTGTGCTAGGCTGAGCAATATGATGACATTGATTCCACAGAGCTTCGTGAACCTTAGCGTCTTTGTCACAATGGAACATATACACGAGAGCTTAAAGAGGTTAACATGTTTGATGTTGAAAGAAGATTTAGGTTTAGACTTGGAGTTTGGGTCTGATCGAAGAAACAAGTAAGGTTGCACGACATTAAATTTCTTTTGTCTTTTTTTTTTAAATAAATATTAAATTCACTTCCAAAATATCTTTGCAAAATAAAAAATATTTATAATGTTTTGATTTTTATACTTTAAATAAGAGCTCCCGATGAGATCTTTAAAGTTAAATAAATTTTTAAAGGAATAAAGGCTTGCAAAATTTTGTGGGGAAGTTTGTAGCAAAGAGGAGGAATCCATAGAAAATGTTATCGGAAAATCTGCCTTAAAAATTGTAGGAAAATCCCTAGAAAAAATTATTCATAGCAAATAAGTTTGTTGGTTGACATGGCTCACTCGCTAATAGCGACGGATTAGAATCCCTCTCAAATTTGAGCGACGAATAGTGATATCCCTCTCTAAAAATCAGCTACGAAATGTGTCCCTCACAATATAGCGATGAGAATGGATCTCTATCAAATTTTGTGATAGCGATGAACACGAGTTCCTCGCAAAATATAGCGACGAATACTTGCTCCTCGCTAGTGAACAATGGATAGCGACGAATATATCCCCTCGCTACCTTGCGACTAACTCCTCTAATTAGCGACAAATATGTGTCCTTATCTGATTAGTGACAAATCCGAATCCATCTCCACATTACGACGGATTATCCTAACTATGACGATATTAATTAAATTTAAAAATATTATAAAAGTATTATTTTTTCGAAGATACTTTATATTTATATTATAAATTTGGGTAAAATAAGGTTTTGGCCCCTGTATAACACGTTAAGTTTGAAATGACCCCTCTTCGGAGTAAAGTTTGTACTCAATCCTATTGTTGGAGAAACTACATAGTTTTAGTCCCTATAATATAGCTGAGTAAGCGGGTCAAAGTCTGCGGGCTGGCCCGTGAGACTACAGATGAGCCCGAAAAATAGAGAATCGCTTAACTGTGGGCCAGCGCAAGGCGGGCTAGCTTGCGTTCCCAGCTCTTGTGCAAGAGGTAGTCTTCCGGTGACCTTTGCCACATTGTTTCACCAATCATCATACGTGTAATTGCATCATGACTTCGAAATCTTGTCAGAGTTATGTTAAATAGTGAGTTAATGGGAAAGGTCATCGGACCGCCACCTTCGATAGGGACCAAAACAAGTACTTTCTAAAATAGTATGGACAAAGTTCAAACTTTACTACGAAGAGGGACCATTTTCAAACTTAACGTATTATACAAGGACCGAAATTTTCCCAGAAGTTATTATACAAGTAGATAAGTAATTTTAAATTAGCCTATATGTACTACTAGTAAATCAATTTTTATAAGTGAGTAGTTTATTTTACTGTTAGTCAATAATTAGGTTATTTATTGTTATTGTAATAAATATCGAAAATAATGTTAGCAAACTAGAAATAAGTGATAAAAAAAATTATATGTGTAAATTCAATATTTTCACCATTTATAAATTATTATATTTTTAATTAAATTTATGATTAACTAATTAAATAGTTATATATTAGCAATAATAGCTAGTAATTGTCAAAAAATAAAATTATTATATTACTAAAATTATTTTGTCTAAATATTTATTAGTAATTAATATTATTATAAATTATATAAAATATAAATATTTAAATAAATAATTTGGGCTTATTTTTTAAAAAATGAATAATAAAGTGTCATTTTATCTTATCAGTTTTTTTTAACATATCTGTCAGCATTAGTTTAACTCAACTAGTAAATTTTTATCAAAAAAGAAACTAGTAAATCAATTTTTATAAGTGAGTAATTTATTTTACTGTTAGTCAATAATTTTGTTATTTATTGTTATTGTAATAAACATCGAAAATAATGTTAGCAAAGTAGCAATAAGTGATAAAAAAATTATATGTGTAAATTCAATATTTTCACCGTTTATAAATTATTATATTTTTAATTAAATTTATGAGCAACTAATTAAATAGTTATATATTAGCAATAATAGCTAGTAATTGTCAAACAATAAATTAGTATATTACTAAAGTTATTTTGTTTAAATATTTATTAGTAATTAATATTATTATAAATCATATAAAATATAAATATTTAAATAAATAATTTGGGCTTAGTTTTCTAAAAAAGAATAATAAAGTGTCATCTTATCCTATCGGCTTTTTTTTAACATATCTGTCATCATTAGTTTTACTCAACTCTCTCTATCAACATAACTTTTACACATAATGGATAAGATAAGATAAGATAAGAGACATGATTGTATTATCTGACGCGACATACAACAAATGATTACACTATCTAATCTTAATCATGTCTCCTTTGTCCATACCACAAAAGTGCATATAAATTGATTTTGCTGCAACTGCGTCTTCATTCATCTAGCTGCTGCCGCTCATCAATGGCGCGGATACGGACACGGTCGCAGTTACTTCCTTCCTCTTCCAACCCTCCTGATGACTCACACCAAGCGCCACCGTTTCCAACTCTTCCGTTCGAACTTGGGGTGGAAATTCTATGTAGGCTCCCAGTGAAATTGTTGCTGCAACTCCGCTGCGTTTGCAAGTCTTGGAAATCGCTAATCTCCGATCCCAAATTCGCCAAAAACCACCTTCGTTGTTCGTTGACGGACTTCACCCGCCACCGTCTCTTCTTAAGCTACAATACACTCGCAAACAGTACATTCAAATTCCTTGTCAAGGATTACCCGCTCCTCTCCGTTTTCAAGGCTTCCATGCCCGCCCCCGCCACAGAGCTAGGTTACCCTCTGAGTAACCGTTTTAATTTCGTCATAGACTTTTGCCATGGCATTATCATGGTGTGCTTCAAAAATAGTAAATGTATTCTTCTATGGAACCCTTCTACTCGGATATTCAAAGAGTTGCCGCGTTTGAGAAATCCACCGCTAGTAGGTACTTTCATAACATACGGGTTTGGTTATGATAATCTTGCTGATAAATACAAAGTAGTTGCTGTTCTCTGCTATAAAACAGATATTGGGGGTTACAGGAAAAACAAAACTGATGCTGAGTTTTACAGAACACAAGTCCAGGTTCATACCTTGGGTACTCATGCTTGGAGGGAGATTCAAGACTTCCCTTCATGTGTTCCTTTTACTGAAATAGGAAAATTTGTGACTGGCACTCTTAATTGGTTGGTTTCTCATGAGTCCAATTGGTTTATTAATTCTCTTGATTTGGGGAAGGAGAGTTATCAAAAGATTTTGCCTCCTGATGATGGAAATGAGCCTGAGAATTTTTTGGGGGTGTTGAAGGATTGCTTGTGTGTCTTGTGTGGAGATGCCCTGGTTTGGAATGTTTGGCTTATGAAGGAGTATGGAAATCAGATGTCTTGGACTAAACTATTCAGTGTTGCGATGTTGCCCCATTACAGGGGACTTCGTGCAATTCATATTTCTGAGGATGATCAGGTATTGGTGGTGAAGATCTGTTCAGAATTCTTTCTTTATGATTCCAGAGACGGCACTTTGAAAAGTCTCCAAATGCATATTCCGTATGGTTTTATTTCACTGTTCTCAGGGGTCTATGTAGAAAGTTTGATATCACCTTGCTTTTGATATTGGGATGTAAAATGGTATGTCTGAAGAATCCTTCAATCCATTAACTGTTTCTTAGTACCTTACATGTTTTCATTTCATGTTTGTTCTAATTATTTTGATCATTGTTTATTGAAATCATGCATTTCATTAGGTGGTCAATTTAGTTTTCTCAAATTGGAATAGGATCTAGATGTGATGCCAAGTCACTAGTATGCTTATTTAAATGTCACTTAACTGCTCACAAAATTCATGTTTGCTTCAAATCTTGCATAATACATTATGCACTAAACAAACTAAATCTTATCATGCACATAGTTCTTAATGAGCCTATGATTTAGTTTTATTTCCCGTTTTGGGCATAAGTTCATAAAAATACCATAAGAACTTGTTTGGTGTTCATGAATCCCTAAATTAGACATACACCTTTCAGTTGATTGAAACTTTTTTTACTGTGGTTGTTCTTTGTGTTGTATTTGGACTATGCTGTTTTGGTAAGGGTGTGATTGGCATCTTAGATGGGAGAGTTTGTTCCCATCATTCTTTCATTCAATAAAATTTGTCCTGCTGTCAAATTTTTGTTTTTACACAAAAAGTCCCTTTCTTCATGCCATCTTCGTGTGTTTCTTATTGTATCCTTTCGCCAGAAATACTACATAAATATCTACCTCCAGAGGTACTTGTTTGCACTTTGTAATTACTAGTAACTGACTAGGAGATTCTGTTTTGACTTTTCAAGTATTTTTCAGGTGGGACAGTGGGAACTCATTTCTTATGTATATTTTTTGTGATGAGCTACAGTAGTAGAAGATGTGACAGCAAGGAAGATGATACTAGCTGGGGCGACACAAAGTGAATTATATGTTTTTTTTATATTTCATATCAAAGCTATTGTGACTTCTCGTATTAAATACTATATGAGCAGTTGACAAAATGCTAGTTATCCTATTTCTCTTCAATACTAGTTAAGGATCCTTGAATGCCTTTTCTTCCATTTATATCTTAGACTGCTTTGTTGGGTATCTGGAAATGATTTAATGAGAGGGGATTATGGATTGATGGACAAACCAATGACCTGCATTTTAAGCAGTGTATTGTATACATGATAATAACTTTTATAGAAATTACCATCTGATTAGAATATTGATCTGCTTCAGCCATATTTCTAAGTCTGATTATGTAACCTTTACTCTGATAATTTATGAGTTACTTTGTTTGTAATTTGCTCTTACTTTGCTAAATACCAGGAAAGCTAGGGGAACTGGATTACATAAATCATTGAGTGTTTACCTCTCATTCTTGTTCTTGACTATAAAAGAACACTGGTTTGGTGCCAAAAGGACCACTGAACCTCATGCAATTGTTGACTTCAAAAACTGTTGAAGTTTATGAGACATCAACAAATGCTATTGCTCCCCACTCATTTTCCTCTGCTTAAACCGTCCTGCAGCTCTTACTTTGTTGTGCATGGTTCATTATGTTTGCATGGTGCCCTACTTTGTTGCTCTTGTTTATCCGCATCTGAGTTATTTTTGTGTTTTGGTTTAGTTGCGCTCGCTCACATCTGGCAAAGAAGAAAAAAAAATGTGCTGACGAAGACTGTGTTGTTTCTTTTTGGTTTTAGATGATTTTGATTGTCTTCCATAAGGGAACCTGTGACCTGCATTTATCTCCCTTCACCTTCTATTATCATACTTTTGTTTGTTTTTCTTTCTGTATCATCATTGTCTTTAGCACTTAAATCATTTAGATTGTTCTTTTCTCTTTCTTTTTTCATCGTTACTAATGTTCTTATTCATGTCACATTAGCACTAGAAGTTCACAGTTCTTGAAAATCTTAAAAAGAGGCAATTTTTATTATTCTTTTTGGTTTATCAATATTATTTCAAATTGTGGATTCGATCTCTCCTTGTACTTTTCATATATGAAATAGTTAGATTGACACCTAAAGTAGGGGTGGACACCTAAAGAAGTAGAAATGAAGAGAAAAGAGAAACGAGAATAGGTATGATAGTTAGAGATAAAATGGAAATTATGATGTATACAAGGTGTCACATTATTTGTGCGTTTGAAAAATGAGATTGTTTTGATACATACCAAGCCCATTTTTAGTTATATTTATTTTGTTACTTGTGTATGTCTTCTCTTTTACTCCATGCAATAGTTGTTACTTTGAATTTGTTCACCATCCAGCATAGTGTTTATATTCTCTTTAGTAGGTTTTCCTATCTTGCTGATATCTATGACATAACATTACACAATTGTTTCTTCTACTATACTGTGCTCTTTTGTTGCATATATATTTTTTTTTATTGTTTTGTTTTGCCATTGTGAGGGAGAGTGGCTTAAGTTTCTTGTGCTAATATGTTATTGGTTTTTCCTCTTGAAACATCCATGTTCAAATCTCCATTTTTACTCCTCCATCTTCTATATTAAATATGATATCAATAAGTTAAGAGATGAGACTTTCTACGTAGTAGTAGTGTAGTGCCTTCTAAGCCAAACCTTATAGATATTTTTTTACAGCCTCGGCGCTTCCTTTGTTCTGTGAGAGGTGATTTCTCATCTGGGTTGTGTTGGTTTTCTTTTCAAAATCTATGTTGATTGGAGATTTTGTTGATGCCCAGTTTTTTGCAGCCTCGACGCTTCCTTTGTTCTGTGTACTAATCACAAATAAGTTTAGAGACGAACATGTCTCTCTTGCTAATAGCAACAGATAAGAATCCATCTCTACAGCGACAGATATGTGTTCTTCACTAGGTAGCGACGAATAGTTATATCCAAGCACGGATGCACATGGGGGCATTCCCCCCACATGATTTTAAGAAAATATACAAATGTATACTATAGAATTAAGATGCTTAGTGTTATGTTGCTTCCACACACTAAAATATGCCCCCACACTATGATATATTTTGAAACTTTTAACAGTAATATGTTATATTTTCCATGTTACAATTTTATATGTGTATATTTTCCCCACAATAGTAAATTTCTATATCTTCTCAAAATCAGCGACAGATATGCGTCCCTCACAAATTAGCGACGGAAAGGGATCTCTCTCAAATTCAGCGACAGACATGCGTCCCTCACGAATATAGCAACATATATTTTCTCCTCGCTAACGAACAAAAGATATCGACATATATATTCCCTCACTACCTTGCGATGGATGCAGATTCCTCCGATAAGCGACAAATCAATGTCCTTTTTTGATTAGTGCAAAACTGAATCCCTCTCCGCATTATGACAAATTATCCTAACTATTGATAAAATTAATTAAATTTTAAAAAATTATAAAAGTATTATGTTTTCAAAGCTACTTTATATTTACATTATAAATTACTTATATAAGAAGATAAATAATTTTAAATATTGTAAAATAATAATATAAATTATCCTTCTATTAATAAATCAACTTTTATAAGTGAGTAGTTTATTTTAGTGTTAGTGAATAATAATTTTATTTATTGTGATTGTATTAGAGATATCGAAAATAATGTTAGCTAAGTAGAAGTAGGTAATAATGAAAATTTGATTTTTTTATAAGAGTAAATTCAATATTTTTACCACTTATAAATAATTTTATTTTTTAATTAAATTTATGAGTAACAAATGAAATAGTTCTATCTTAGCAATAACAGTTACTGAACATGGGTTGTTGGTCCTGGAGGCTCCCCTCAGGATATTAGTCATTTGTTGTTGTGGGAATCTTTGGGGTTTAGTTAGTTTTTATTGTTGTGTAATTTTTCGAAGCAAAAACAAAAACAATAACAACTAATAATTAATAAAATTAGTATATTATTAAAATTATTTTTAATAGATTTTTTTGGGTACAATGGAAAATTAACCACTAAGCAAAGCTATCAGCACAAAGTGCAGCAAGAATACTCGACGACAATTGCTTCCAAATGCGGCGATGGGAACCAGCAAAAGATGCTTGGCAAGCTAAGGAGTTCGAAGCATTATTCCTTTTGCGTCGGATACAACTAATCCGCACCCACCAATATTTGTGAAGAAGCTCATTTATCCTAGCAGCTGTATCTCCCTAGCTCCCAGTAATGAGAGAAGTCTCCTGTAAGACCCAGATTTCGGAACTGGATTAAATAATTATTTTTCCGACTCACGCGTAGGATCGGTGTAAGCGTGACAGGAGTTTGCTGTTTTGGAAAGTTTAATGAAGAAAAAAGTTAAGGAATTGGTTGAGGATAGTGCCATAGACGTTTTAGGAGTTAGCACGAGTCGTCTACACACCCGCCTTATGGCGAGAGTATCCAGAAAAGGCTAATTCCGCTCTTAAAGCACTGTTTAAGCGAAATTCTAAATCCTTGGAAAAATAAGAAGTTCTCTTTATTTTTCCCTCGACCAGCGTTTCATTTTGGAACTCTGGACTGTACGCACGATAGGTTTCATTTCTCGGAAGTTCGACGACGCTAAATTATATTCTCTAAAAACTCCAAATTCAAACGCTGAATGAAGACCTTTTCTATTCGGAGATTCTAACGAAGTTTACATCCGCGTTGCCAGTTTTCTTTCGACGTTTCCAACCTTTCTTCAGAAGGAAGTTTTGTCATCCGACTTTCACAGCAAAAAGTAGTTTTTCAGAGCAATTGTAACACCCCGATTTCGGTGACGTCACTTTAGTAACTCAAAATAAAATAAAGCGGAAAAGCAGGTATTTTTTTTTCGTTTGGTTTAAATAAAAAGACTTGTCGAAATAAAGACTCAACCCAATCGCGATTAACAGCGATTAATATACAATACAAGCACAGCCCTCGCTGCAACTAAAAACATCGTCACGAGTGACCTCCAGTGACGGAAAGGTAGTGCCCGTGGGCAAATATGTACAAACTAAAACAAAAGGTTAAGTATTCTGAATACAGTCCTCCAACGAAAGTAAGTCGGCCCAAAACGGCCTCAAAAGACTTCCTACGTCCGACAAACTCCCTGTGATCCTCATGGAAGGGAATCACACGAAAAGCTAATAGTCGGGGACCTGCCCTGCCCCAAAATAAGGAATGACAATCAGAGCTATGACTCTAACAACCAACTCAAAGACTCTAACCACCCATAACCCACACTACTTTCATCGACCCTTCCTCGATCAGGCCTGAAGTCCGGGTCCTCGTCGAAAGCTTCAGTAATAGTCATTACGCTCCTGGTCCTCCTCGAGTGACGAGTCATCACGAATCGGCTGACGGATGCCTGGCAGCAGGCCGACCGCCCAAACACAAACATACAAACAAAGCCAAGGCGCTAGGGTCAACTTACAGAATACAATAGATATACAACCAACATGCGATAAAGGGGGTATATATATATGTTGTATATATACATATAAGTTATGCGTTGCCTACCCTAAGGTATATACATGACATGTTATCAAATCTCTTACACAATTCTATCATCAAAACACATAACGATGTTTATCAACATCAAATCATCAAGTCTCAACAATTATAGTTAGAGTGCATGATATGTCATACAACGGTAATCATAATAAGATGCATGGTGTGCCAATGCAGAATATGCTGACACAAACCCGAATAACGTCACTCTGCTTGGCGACGGGACAAACCAGTGGTATTGCCACTTAAAGGCTGGGCACCTCGAGACGGTCGTAACACTGGCCTCGTGTTTAACCATTTCTGCTCGGGCGTCACTTATCACCTTTGGCTATAGTCAAGACGGTACAAACTCTACATGGTTCGACCATTTCTGCTTGCTATGCCGGACATCAACAGGCACGATACAACTCTACATGGATGATCGTTACCTCCTGTTGTGCCAGGTATAATCAGGACCGATTCAACTCTACACGGCTGATCGTTGCTTCCTGCTATACCGAAGTACTCCACTTGGCACTTCATCGCGTGTATGCATGGGTGCAATATGATTAGCAAAACAACGATTCGTCCTCACAGGTAAAAATTGGTTCATTGACCAAAGGCTTCTACAACGAGAACCCTAGGCTATAGTCCAGTCGGTTGTGACCCTACGGGTTTAACCATTCTGCTTGCTACGCCAGACATCAACAGGCACGATACAACTCTACACGGCTGACCGTCACTACCTGTTGTGTCAAGTGTACTCTACTAGGTACCTTACTAATGCCCAGACCCTTGGCTAAAGCCCGTCTTCAAATTCTTTTCCATAGAAATGAGTTCCCTTAAAACAATATTTCTTTTATTAGGTAAAGTGTTCCATCGTGAGTTAATCCATTATGTCGTTAATTCCAAAGTTCAGTTTTCATTTCCAACACCTTTCAAAATAAAATTCCCAAAGCTAGGATCACCGACCCATTCCCGTTTTTCCAAACTCACTTTCATTCCTAAGTCTTTTCCGTTGAATCATCGTCATTAATTTAAAACATTATATTCTTAATAAATATATTATGGATTTATTTACATAAAACAGATTATGATTATTTTCGGTCCAAAACTCTATAAGTTCAAAGTTCCCATCAAACCCAAACAACTCCCCGAGAAAACACTAGATCCCCTAGAACAATGAAGGTTCGAACCTTGGTCCGACCTAACAAACGTTCCCAAAACAAACCCGTCCTTGTCATGACGAAGGTAAGTGTATTCTACACTCCCAAAAGTGGTATCAAAATGCACGAATATAGTCAGCACAATTTAATCATAACGCAAATAAATCAAGCTCTATCGAGCGATGAATCAATATGGCAGTGCTGTAAACATAACCTTGTCATATCCACTAGAAAGCGATAAGACAGAAACCAGTAAACGGCCGAAGCCTCTCAGAAAACGGAGACACACGTCTCATATAAGTTCAACAATTGAAAGAGCTACGCAATGGCTCAGGTCATAGAGACTCAAAAATTATTTTTGGACACGGTACCCAAGCAAAAAGGTTTCGGCCACTATAGAAAATAGGGTTTTCGAACTTTTTCTTCGATCTAAATCAATTCCTAGGTATTCTTAGGCGATATCTAGGCCAGGGAAACTCTCAGAAAAATTATCGGGTCGAAAACTGTCGCAGGGGTATTTTGGTCATTATTTTTAGCTCAGAAACTCAAAATCAGAATTTCGAAAAACAAATTCGATGGGGTCGATCCTAACGACATTTATAACAACTAATCCTACTAAAGCTAAGCTAAGTCGTGAGTTTTTAGCTTAAAGAACGAAACTTTGCCCAAAATGGGTATTTCTCACAGAAATCGATTCCGGTAGCATTCCGGCGACATTACGGAAAAACTAATCCGACAGAAGTGCTCTTGGGCACGTAGGGAAGATGTTTAGACAGAGAAATCAAGCTATTTGGACAATTTTACAAAAAGCTCCAAACTTTGAGCTCAGAAAAACATAGAAAAAGTCGACAGATCTGACGATCAGAAGTGAGGGATAGTAACTATACCTCGATGTCTTCGATTAGCAACGAACGGTGAAGCAATCGGGCAAGAAACGGCGAAAATCAACTTCTCCTCTCCTCCTCTCAAGCTCTCGGCCACTCTCTCTCAAAGGTGAGAATTTTTTTTGTTTTTTTTTTTCATTTTCCACCTATTTATAGGATTTGGAAAATGCGGAAAAATGATTATTTCGCGATTCCGATTTTTCCTACTGATTCCAACGTATTTTAGACACGATATTCTTCCCGCTGAATCTCTTAATTCTCCAAAGAAATATCAGTATGATTTTTGATTTTCGAGGCTTGTTTTTAATGTGTACCGGCTTAAAAATGCACTTTATGCACTTTATGGTTTTGACCTCGGATGCAGAAACTTCCTTCTGAAGAAAGATCTGGAACGTCGATTAGCGTGGGCGTACGCGAATGAAATCTTTATTTGAAGCTCCGAATAGAAAAAGTCTTCATCGTCCGTAGATTTTAGGGTTTCTGAACTATCAGGGATTTCGTTTCGGCAAACTTCCGAGAATTGGAATTTGACGTTCGTACATTCCAGGGTTTCGCATCGAAATACTTGTTTATAGACGAATAAGAGAAACTCTAACATTTCTCTGAAGATTTTTGGAATTAGTTTCCATCGCGTCCTAAAGTGTAAATTAGCTATTTACTAGTGTCTTTGACCTAAGATTAGGCGAATGTTAGTCGTGCTATACTTTTATCGGTTTTGATACAATCCTTAAACTTTTCCTGAACCTTCTCCTTCATAAATTTATTTCATCCAATAAACTCTTGTTCAGGTTTCCCTTCACGATACATCGAACTTATTCGTTAATAAGGAATTTCACTAATTTATTCTAAGCGTAAAATCTTGGGTCTCACATTACTACCCTCCAAAAAGAAAGTTTCGACCTCGAAACTTACGGTTCAGTAGAAATTCCGGATACTGTTCTTCGATCTGTTCCTTAAGCTCCCATGTAGCATCGCATATGTCCTTGTTCCAAATGATTGTCACCAACACAATCTCTATTCCCCTCAACTGTTTTATCATTGTGTCACCAATGCTAATTGGCGGCGTTTTCGAAAGACAGTTCATCTTTCAGCTCTATGTCGTCCGGCTCGACCACTCGTGTCGGTTCTGTGTTGGAAATAATATTGGTTGGCACTCTGTGCAATCGCACAGCCTTATCCACTTGCTCATTTACTTTCGTTCGTCCGATATTCTGCTTAAAACTCGTACACCTCTGCCATTCCAGAGTGAATGTTCAACTTGTCCTTGTGATCTTCACTCATGTTTCAAAACTTAACTCGATCGCTCTATAACTCATAGACGAACAATTCCCTTGGAATCTACTAGTCCATTAATCATTACCTCTATCTTCGTAACTTTCCTTATTCGCACCCTGAAATCAATCTTCTACTTAGTCATCATTCAAATTAAAACTCGACTTGAGTCTTGATACCTTGTGCATCGCTAGACCCAATCCCTTTTAACATCCATTTCTTAAAACTATAACTCCTTCGCAAGCAAACAAATACTTCACGCGAACTTTACCTCCCAACACAACTAGTCCTCGATCCAATCAAATCAGCCTTACCAATCCATCTATCAAAGTCCATTGCCAGTTCTGATTC
The DNA here is from genome assembly GCF_012489685.1 of Lotus japonicus. Lineage (NCBI taxonomy): Eukaryota > Viridiplantae > Streptophyta > Magnoliopsida > Fabales > Fabaceae > Lotus > Lotus japonicus. The sequence continues at coordinate 32,925,669 of NC_080041.1, forward strand.
CGAATATCACCCCCTCAACATTAAGTTGATCAGGCCTAATACCTCGAAGGTGAAGATTTAGAAAAACCCACTAGAACAGTCGATGAGTTCCTATCATCCAGTAGTTTCAATTACCCTGATATTAAATCCTCAATGATGCCGCTACGGAACTACACACTCTCGACATCATACGTATACTATCCATACGGAATCTCTCTGAGATTCATCCTTCAGCTTCTAGCTTCTTGTTAAACGCATCGGTGCAAGACTACTTTCTAGGCTTAACGTGTTATTCTAAACCTCGTGTAACTTCTATAGTTTAAACACGAGTAACCGTCAAATGAAGTCTTAATAGGTGTATTAACCATAAGGTCAAAGCTTGAACGGTATAAGCAAGTTAGGTGTGTTGCACATTCTACGAGAGTAATGAAGAGCATGTTGTACTAGAATGAGAAAGAATAGTTAGAAGGTTACCATCGTTCTTGCGCTCTCCTCTGGTTAACTCCTCAGCTCCTTCACCATCCATGATATAAACTCTTCCTCTAGCAGCAGGGCGCTTTCCCCTTATGGTGTTAACAAATGGCTCAACCTTGGGTGTCTTGCAGTTGTTGGCCAGATGTCCTGGTAGATCACACTTGAAACACCTCGGCTTCCCCTTCGGGCATTTCGTGGAGTAGTGCCCAATCTCCCCGCATTTAAAACATGTTATCTCACGGCTCCCAGCTTGGCTTCCTGCTCCTCCCGCAGCAGCAATCGTAGGCCTGTACGGTCCTGGGGTAAACCCTTCCCCCGTAGGACGCTGATAAGGCTTCTTCATCTGTAACTTTCCTTTTCCCTTGTTGTCTTGGGAGCTCGACCTCATCGGTCCCCCAATTCCTGCTCTATTCATCCTTCTATTTTTCATCAGCTCCACCTCGGTGGCCTTCTCCACCAAAGTTTGAAACCGCATAATTCCCAACGGTCTCACTGAGTCCTCAATGTCAGCTCTCAGTCCCCTCACAAAGCGCTTGCACATATAGGGTTCATCAACCTGATCACGGAAAAATCGGAAGTGTTTGGCCAAAGATTCCAACTTGGCAGCATATTCCGGAATAGTCATGCTCCCTTGACGAAGAGTCAGAAACTGCGACTCACGCTCGTCACGAGCACTATCAGGAAAGTACTTTTCCAGAAAAGCAGCACGAAATGAAGCCCAGTTCACTTCCACATTATTTGCTTCCATCATTCCTCTGGTACCCCTCCACCAGTACTCAGCATCGCCCAGCAGCAGATAAGTTGCCAGGCCCACCTTGGCCCCTTCACTAGTTTGTAGTACTTCGAAAATCTTCTCAATCTCTTGGATCCAGAGATCCGCCCCGTCCGGGTCAGTCCCGCCCGTAAACTTGGGTGGATCTTGCCTTCTAAAATCATTCAATCCCCTGTTCTGGTCCAGGGCTGCTTCTCTCTGAAGCCGGTGTAGCTCACGTGCATCCTCAGCAGCACGCCTCTGTGCATTGTCATTCGTTTGTACAGTCATTGCTTGGACCAAAGTGGCCACCATCTCAGCAAGTTGGTTCGCGTTCACCATGTTCTGTATTCGTTTAGCAAACAGTCAGTACCAATCATAAGATAGTATTATGCATAGCTATACAATATGATTAGGTAGCAACTTCAATCAATTAAAGCGAAAATCGCTTGCAGACAATCAATTTTCACTCTTCGCAGAGTCACACAACCTAGCATAGAAGACCTATTTCCCAAAGATTCCCGAAAGACTCGACAAGCTCTGATACCACAATGTAACACCCCGATTTCGGTGGCGTCACTTTAGTAACTCAAAATAAAATAAAGCGGAAAAGCAGGTATTTTTTTTTTCGTTTGGTTTAAATAAAAAGACTTGTCGAAATAAAGACTCAACCCAATCGCGATTAACAGCGATTAATATACAATACAAGCACAACCCTCGCTGCAACTAAAAACATCGTCACGAGTGACCTCCAGTGACGGAAAGGTAGTGCCCGTGGGCAAATATGTACAAACTAAAACAAAAGGTTAAGTATTCTGAATACAGTCCTCCAACGAAAGTAAGTCGGCCCAAAACGGCCTCAAAAGACTTCCTACGTCCGACAAACTCCCTGTGATCCTCATGGAAGGGAATCACACGAAAAGCTAATAGTCGGGGACCTGCCCTGCCCCAAAATAAGGAATGACAATCAGAGCTATGACTCTAACAACCAACTCAAAGACTCTAACCACCCATAACCCACACTACTTTCATCGACCCTTCCTCGATCAGGCCTGAAGTCCGGGTCCTCGTCGAAAGCTTCAGTAATAGTTATTACGCTCCTGGTCCTCCTCGAGTGACGAGTCATCACGAATCGGCTGACGGACGCCTGGCAGCAGGCCGACCGCCCAAACACAAACATACAAACAAAGCCAATGCGCTAGGGTCAACTTACAGAATACAATAGATATACAACCAACATGCGATAAAGGGGGTATATATATGTTGTATATATACATATAAGTTATGCGTTGCCTACCCTAAGGTATATACATGACATGTTATCAAATCTCTTACACAATTCTATCATCAAAACACATAACGATGTTTATCAACATCAAATCATCAAGTCTCAACAATTATAGTTAGAGTGCATGATATGTCATACAACGGTAATCATAATAAGATGCATGGTGTGCCAATGCAGAATATGCTGACACAAACCCGAATAACGTCACTCTGCTTGGCGACGGGACAAACCAGTGGTATTGCCACTTAAAGGCTGGGCACCTCGAGACGGTCGTAACACTGGCCTCGTGTTTAACCATTTCTGCTCGGGCGTCACTTATCACCTTTGGCTATAGTCAAGACGGTACAAACTCTACATGGTTCGACCATTTCTGCTTGCTATGCCGGACATCAACAGGCACAATACAACTCTACATGGATGATCGTTACCTCCTGTTGTGCCAGGTATAATCAGGACCGATTCAACTCTACACGGCTGATCGTTGCTTCCTGCTATACCGAAGTACTCCACTTGGCACTTCATCGCGTGTATGCATGGGTGCAATATGATTAGCAAAACAACGATTCGTCCTCACAGGTAAAAATTGGTTCATTGACCAAAGGCTTCTACAACGAGAACCCTAGGCTATAGTCAAGTCGGTTGTGACCCTACGGGTTTAACCATTCTGCTTGCTACGCCAGACATCAACAAGCACGATACAACCCTACACGGCTGACCGTCACTACCTGTTGTGTCAAGTGTACTCTACTAGGTACCTTACTAACGCCCAGACCCTTGGCTAAAGCCCGTCTTCAAATTCTTTTCCATAGAAATGAGTTCCCTTAAAACAATATTTCTTTTATTAGGTAAAGTGTTCCATCGTGAGTTAATCTATTATGTCGTTAATTCCAAAGTTCAGTTTTCATTTCCAACACCTTTCAAAATAAAGTTCCCAAAGCTAGGATCACCGACCCATTCCCGTTTTTCCAAACTCACTTTCATTCCTAAGTCTTTTCCGTTGAATCATCGTCATTAATTAAAAACATTATATTCTTAATAAATATATTATGGATTTATTTACATAAAACAGATTATGATTATTTTCGGTCCAAAACTCTATAAGTTCAAAGTTCCCATCAAACCCAAACAACTCCCCGAGAAAACACTAGATCCCCTAGAACAATGAAGGTTCGAACCTTGGTCCGACCTAACAAACGTTCCCAAAACAAACCCGTCCTTGTCATGACGAAGGTAAGTGTATTCTACACTCCCAAAAGTGGTATCAAAATGCACGAATATAGTCAGCACAATTTAATCATAACGCAAATACATCAAGCTCTATCGAGCGATGAATCAATATGGCAGTGTTGTAAACATAACCTTGTCATATCCACTAGAAAGCGATAAGACAGAAACCAGTAAACGGCCGAAGCCTCTCAGAAAACGGAGACACACGTCTCATATAAGTTCACTCGGCCGAAGCCTCCAGAAAACATTTTCCAGTTCAAAACGATAAACAATACCCAAGCAATATTCAATATCAAGCAATACTCAAGTCGAAGTTATCGACGCCTACAATACAAATAGCTAGTAAGTAAGTTGCCCTAACCTCGAGTTGTTCTAGTCTCGCGGTGCAGGTCTCGCTCACAAGCTTGCTCAGTCAATCCCAAGGTTTCCACAAACAAACCTTAGAGCAAACAAATCAAAAATCAATCAAATTAAGTCGATACAGTCGAAACAATCCTAACTAACGTTCGACAAAGCTCAAGAAGCTTCAGAGTACAACATTTAGGCACGAATGGAAGGGCTTTCCCCGAATGGATGAGTTTTGACTCGATTCAAGTTTTGTACAAAAACACTTTATTCGCTAAAACGTGCATAACTCGAGCTACAGAACTCAGAATGACACAAAACCGGCGCCAAAATTTCGACAATTGAAAGAGCTACGCAATGGCTCAGGTCATAGAGACTCAAAAATTATTTTTGGACACGGTACCCAAGCAAAAAGGTTTCGGCCACTATAGAAAATAGGGTTTTTCGAACTTTTTCTTCGATCTAAATCAATTCCTAGGTATTCTTAGGCGATATCTAGGCCAGGGAAACTCTCAGAAAAATTATCGGGTCGAAAACTGTCGCAGGGGTATTTTGGTCATTATTTTTAGCTCAGAAACTCAAAATCAGAATTTCGAAAAACAAATTCGATGGGGTCGATCCTAACGACATTTATAACAACTAATCCTACTAAAGCTAAGCTAAGTCGTGAGTTTTTAGCTTAAAGAACGAAACTTTGCCCAAAATGGGTATTTCTCACAGAAATCGATTCCGGCAGCATTCCGGCGACATTACGGAAAAACTAATCCGACAGAAGTGCTCTTGGGCACGTAGGGAAGATGTTTAGACAGAGAAATCAAGCTATTTGGACAATTTTACAAAAAGCTCCAAACTTTGAGCTCAGAAAAACATAGAAAAAGTCGACAGATCTGACGATCAGAAGTGAGGGATAGTAACTATACCTCGATGTCTTCGATTAGCAACGAACGGTGAAGCAATCGGGCAAGAAACGACGAAAATCAACTTCTCCTCCTCTCAAGCTCTCGGCCACTCTCTCTCAAAGGTGAGAATTTTTTTTTGTTTTTTTTTTTCATTTTCCACCTATTTATAGGATTTGGAAAATGCGGAAAAATGATTATTTCGCGATTCCGATTTTTCCTACTGATTCCAACGTATTTTAGACACGATATTCTTCCCGCTGAATCTCTTAATTCTCCAAAGAAATATCAGTATGATTTTTGATTTTCGAGGCTTGTTTTTAATGTGTACCGGCTTAAAAATGCACTTTATGCACTTTATGGTTTTGACCTCGGATGCAGAAACTTCCTTCTGAAGAAAGATCTGGAACGTCGATTAGCGTGGGCGTACGCGAATGAAATCTTTATTTGAAGCTCCGAATAGAAAAAGTCTTCATCGTCCGTAGATTTTAGGGTTTCTGAACTATCAGGGATTTCGTTTCGGCAAACTTCCGAGAATTGGAATTTGACGTTCGTACATTCCAGGGTTTCGCATCGAAATACTTGTTTATAGACGAATAAGAGAAACTCTAACATTTTCTGAAGATTTTTGGAATTAGTTTCCATCGCGTCCTAAAGTGTAAATTAGCTATTTACTAGTGTCCTTTGACCTAAGATTAGGCGAATGTTAGTCGTGCTATACTTTTATCGGTTTTGATACAATCCTTAAACTTTTCCTGAACCTTCTCCTTCATAAATTTTTTCATCCAATAAACTCTTGTTCAGGTTTCCCTTCACGATACATCGAACTTATTCGTTAATAAGGAATTTCACTAATTTATTCTAAGCGTAAAATCTTGGGTCTCACATTACTACCCTCCAAAAAGAAAGTTTCGACCTCGAAACTTACGGTTCAGTAGAATTCCGGATACTGTTCTTCGATCTGTTCCTTAAGCTCCCATGTAGCATCGCATATGTCCTTGTTCCAAATGATTGTCACCAACACAATCTCTATTCCCTCACTGTTTTATCATTGTGTCACCATGCTAATTGGCGGCGTTTTCGAAAGACAGTTCATCTTTCAGCTCTATGTCGTCCGGCTCGACCACTCGTGTCGGTTCTGTGTTGGAAATAATATTGGTTGGCACTCTGTGCAATCGCACAGCTTATCCACTTGCTCATTTACTTTCGTTCGTCCGATATTCTGCTTAAAACTCGTACACCTCTGCCATTCCAGAGTGAATGTTCAACTTGTCCTTGTGATCTTCACTCATGTTTCAAAACTTAACTCGATCGCTCTATAACTCATAGACGAACAATTCCCTTGGAATCTACTAGTCCATTAATCATTACTCTATCTTCGTAACTATCCTTATTCGCACCTGAAATCAATCTTCTACTTAGTCATCATTCAAATTAAAACTCGACTTGAGTCTTGATACCTTGTGCATCGCTAGACCCAATCCCTTTTAACATCCATTTCTTAAAACTATAACTCCTTCGCAAGCAAACAAATACTTCACGCGAACTTTACCTCCCAACACAACTAGTCCTCGATCCAATCAAATCAGCCTTACCAATCCATCTATCAAAGTCCATTGCCAGTTCTGATTCCGAATATCACCCCCTCAACATTAAGTTGATCAGGCCTAATACCTCGAAGGTGAAGATTTAGAAAAACCCACTAGAACAGTCGATGAGTTCCTATCATCCAGTAGTTTCAATTACCCTGATATTAAATCCTCAATGATGCCGCTACGGAACTACACACTCTCGACATCATACGTATATACTATCCATACGGAATCTCTCTGAGATTCATCCTTCAGCTTCTAGCTTCTTGTTAAACGCATCGGTGCAAGACTACTTTCTAGGCTTAACGTGTTATTCTAAACCTCGTGTAACTTCTATAGTTTAAACACGAGTAACCGTCAAATGAAGTCTTAATAGGTGTATTAACCATAAGGTCAAAGCTTGAACGGTATAAGCAAGTTAGGTGTGTTGCACATTCTACGAGAGTAATGAAGAGCATGTTGTACTAGAATGAGAAAGAATAGTTAGAAGGTTACCATCGTTCTTGCGCTCTCCTCTGGTTAACTCCTCAGCTCCTTCACCATCCATGATATAAACTCTTCCTCTAGCAGCAGGCGCTTTCCCCTTATGGTGTTAACAAATGGCTCAACCTTGGGTGTCTTGCAGTTGTTGGCCAGATGTCCTGGTAGATCACACTTGAAACACCTCGGCTTCCCCTTCGGGCATTTCGTGGAGTAGTGCCCAATCTCCCCGCATTTAAAACATGTTATCTCACGGCTCCCAGCTTGGCTTCCTGCTCCTCCCGCAGCAGCAATCGTAGGCCTGTACGGTCCTGGGGTAAACCCTTCCCCGTAGGACGCTGATAAGGCTTCTTCATCTGTAACTTTCCTTTTCCCTTGTTGTCTTGGAGCTCGACCTCATCGGTCCCCCAATTCCTGCTCTATTCATCCTTCTATTTTTCATCAGCTCCACCTCGGTGGCCTTCTCCACCAAAGTTTGAAACCGCATAATTCCCAACGGTCTCACTGAGTCCTCAATGTCAGCTCTCAGTCCCCTCACAAAGCGCTTGCACATATAGGGTTCATCAACCTGATCACGGAAAAAATCGGAAGTGTTTGGCCAAAGATTCCAACTTGGCAGCATATTCCGGAATAGTCATGCTCCCTTGACGAAGAGTCAGAAACTGCGACTCACGCTCGTCACGAGCACTA